>NW_015387033.1:262664-267371 GCF_001527695.2 Protobothrops mucrosquamatus
CCTCTCTCCCTCCCTCCCTGTGTTCCTCCCTCTCTCCCTGTATTCCTTCCTTGCTCCCTCCCTCCCTGTTTTCCTCTCTCTCTCTCTCTCCCTGTATTCCTTCCTTCCTTCCTCTCTCCCTCCCTCCTTGTGTTCCTCCCTCCCTTCCCGTTTCCCTCTATTCCTCCCTCCCTCTTCTAGCAGGCAGCTGGAACTCAAAAGCCGACACTCTGAAATGTGTTCCTGTGATAAACAGAATTGCGGACTTGTCACGGAGGGGGAACCGGCCCCATCTGCACAAGACACCCAGCTGCACAAGAAGGTCGACAGAGACGCTGACAGAAAATAATAGAAGAAATTAAATCCAGTCCAATGCAGATTTTCTTCCTTTAGGGAAAAGAAAACTCGAAAAAAAATCAGTTGCATAAGGCTGGGGTGGAGAATACCCGCTTGGGTAGAGCTGGCGTGAAAAGGAACTGGGAATTGTAGTTGGTTTGCCGCTGAATTTTACTTGGTGGGTGGAAATGATTAAAATTCTGAGGTCAGAGACTGGTGGTAAAAATGGCGATGATGGGAAGGCAGTGGCCCTCGACTTAACAGCAGTTTGTTTAGCGACCGTTCAGAGCTACAACAGCACTGTAAAACATAACTTATGACTGTTTTTCACACTTACGACCGTTGCAGAATCGTCCCCATGGTCACGTGATCAAAATTCAGACACTTGGTGGTTGCAGAGTCCTGGGGTCATGTATAAATCCCCTTTGGCGATCTTCTGACAAAGTCAACGGGGAAGCCAGATTCACTTAATGGCCGGGTTACTAAGTCAACAATTGCAGTGACTCACTTAACAACTGTGGAACAAAATGGTCCTGAAAGGGGGGAAAACTCACTTACCAAATTTCTCATTCAGCAGTAGTAGTAGTAGTAGTAATAATAATAATAATAATAACAACAACAACAAAACAACAACAAAACAACAACAACAACAACAACAACAACAACAACAACAATAATAATAATAATAATAATAATAATAATAATAATAATAATAATAATAATAATAATAATAATAATAATAATAATAATAAAAATAAAAAAGTTGGAAGGGATCTTGGAGGTCATCTAGTCCAACCCCCTGCTCAGGCAGGAAACCTTAAACCATTTCAGACAAATGGCTGTCCAGTCTCTTCTTAAAAACTTCCAGTGTTGGAGCATTCACTGCTTCTGGAGGCAAGGAGTTCCACTGGTTAATTGTTCTAACTGTCAGGAAGTTTCTCCTTTGTTCTAGGTTGCTTCTCTCCTTGATTAGTTTCCACCCGTTGCTTCTTGTCCTGCCTTCAGGAGTTTTGGAGAATAGCTTGACTCCCTCTTCTTTGGGGCAGCCCCTGAGATACTGGAACACTGCTATCATGTCCCCCCTCGTCCTTCTCTTCATTAAACTAGACATACCCAAATCCAGCAACCGTTCCTTATATGCTTTAGCCTCCAGTCCCCTAATCATCTTTGTTGCTCTCCTCTGCGCTCTTTCTAGAGTCTCAACATCTTTTTTACATCGTGGTGACCAAAACTGGATGCAGTATTCCAAGTGTGGCCTTACCAAGGCCTTGTAAAGTGGTATTAACACTTCACGTGATCTTGACTCTATCCCTCTGTTAATGCAGCCTAGCACTGTGTTGGCTTTTTTGGCAGCTGAAGCACATGGCTGGCCCATATTTAAATGATTGTCCACTAGGACTCCGAGGTCCCTCTCACAGTTACTATTATTGAGCAAGGTACCCCCTATACCCTACCTGTACATTTGGTTTTTCTTGCCTAAATGCAGAACCTGGTATTTGTGGACTGGTGCAAGACTGGAGGTTTTTAAGAAGAAATTGGGCAACCATTTATCTAAAATGGTATATGGTTTCCTACCTGGGTTGGACTAGATGACCTCCAACGTCCCTTCCAGCTCTGTTATTGTGTGATTCTGTCAATGCTGGCCAGCTGTCGCTGCTGCTCAGATATTCCTGGACCGTGAGTGTAAAATGATTATCTGGTGTCTTTCCGGATGTTGGATTCCACCTGTCTTCAGCGAGTCAACGTGACCAACATGTGGGAGCCATAATCCTCACCCTTGGAAGGATGCTGGCTTGTTTATCTTGGCTCACAATGATGGATGATGCAACTGTAATCCCTCTATCCCAGGGGTAGGCAACCTTGGCTCTTTTATGACTCGTGGACTTCAACTCCCAGAATTCCTGAGCCAGCATGGGGGAACTATGGCCCCTTCATGACTTGTGGACTTCAACTCCCAGAATTCCTGAGCCAGCTTGGGGGGAACTATGGCCCCTTCATGATTTGTGGACTTCAACTCCCAGAATTCCTCAGCCAGCATGACTCAGCTTGGAAACTCTCCCTTTCCCCTCAGCATGGCTGGCTCAGGAATTCTGGGAGTTGAAGTCCACGAGTCATAAAAGAGCCAAGGTTGCCTACCCCTGCTCTATCCGTTAACCTTTCATACCGGTAATTTTCGACTTACAATCATACCTTTAGTGTCCTCTCATAGTTATAACAGCACTGAAAAAGTGACTTACGACCGTTTTTCACGCTTAACGACCCTTGCAGCATCCCCGTGGTCACGTGATCAGAGTTCAGAGGCTTGGCAACTGACATGTACTTACGACTGTTTCAGTGTCCCTGATTTCTGTTTGCGACTCTCTGACAAGCGAAATCGACGGGGAAGCGAGACTCGCTTCACAACCGTGTTGTCAAACAAACCGTTGATAAGTGAATTTTGCCCCATTTTACGATCTTTCTCACCACCGTCGTTAAGCGGATCACGCTGTTAAGTTAGTCACACGGTTGTTAAGTGAATCCGGCTTCCCCCCCCCATTGACTTTGCTTGTCAGAAGGTCGCAAAAGGGGATCACATGAACCCCCTGGGACGCTGCGACTGTCATAAATACGAGTCAGCTGCCAAACGTCCGAATTTGGATCACATGACCGTGGGGAGGCTGCAACGGTTTTTTGAAAAATGGCCGTAACTCACTTTTTTCAGTGCCGTTGTAACTTTTGATCGGTCACTAAACGAATCGTTGAGGACTTCCTGGGCAGAGCAAGAAACAACTTAGCAAAGAAAAAGTCCAGAAGATTTTCCTTAAAAACAAATTCCTCTTTCAGAAAACTGAATATTTTTTTTTAATGGCTGCAGGGAGCAAAGGATTAACTCTCCCCTTTTGTCTCTTTGGATAAGCCCAATAATTAGCAAAATCCTTCCCCCCCCCCAGTTGATTTAAAATGGGGACAACAACAAGGCAATGTTGCATTTAATGTCAATCCCAGCTCGGGAGCTTGTATTTTAAGCTGATCACTCAAAGAAGGCTGTAAGTTGGAGGACTACCTGTATTTGCTCGGTATTTACTCAGGGTGCACAAGGTAGGTTTTAAAACGTTAGTGATAAATCTCCTGCAAATCGAAGCCGAGTTGATTTATTATTATTTTTTTAGTGAAATTTCTTCCTGTCTGCAGGCTAACAAGGCTTTGCTTGAATAGAATAGAATAGAATAGAATAGAATAGAATAGAATAGAATAGAATAGAATAGAATAGAATTACAGGATGGAATAGAATAGAATACAATAGAATAGAATAGAATTACAGGATGGAATAGAATAGAATACAATAGAATAGAATAGAATTACAGGATAGAATAGAATGGAATAAGAATGGAATAAGAATAGAATAGAATAGAATAGAATAGAATAGAATAGAATAGAATAGAATAGAATAGAATAGAATTACAGGATGGAATAGAATAGAATAGAATGGAATAGAGTAGAATAGAATAGAAATAAGAATAGCATAGAATAAAGAATAGAATAGAAGCAGAGTAGAATTCTAGTCTAATTCCTATTCTATTCCTATTCTATTCTATGCTATGCTATAGTTCCTATTCTATTCTATTCTATTCTATTCTATTCTATTCTATTCTGTTCTATTCTATTCTATTCTATGCTTGCTGTCTTCTGCGCAATTTTAAATCCCTTTTTTTAAAAAAAATACCAGCAAACCGTACTCCAGAAACAGACATACCACAGATTTGTATAAAGGTATCGCTGTTTCATTTTCAGCTCATTTCCTAGTGATCCCTAGCATAAAACTGGCTTCCTTCCCCCCCCGACCCTCCCTCCGGGCAGCTACACAACCGAAGAACAACACTTTCATTGAACTAATCACAATCACTGCAAGACCCCCCCGGATAGTTGCAGACTCCCCATCCGTGTGTCTGGAAAAGCAGAAATAAAACCAGGGTCGGCTGTTAGCTCTGCCCCTCCCTCCTCCCTGGGGTTGCGTTCCAGGCTGTTGCCTAACCCCCCCCTGCCACACACACACACACAACTGCTTGCCAAGGTTGTGTTCCAGAGTTTGCACTTCTTCCTTGTGGCAACGATATTAATTGCAGCTTTCGGCCTGCTTGATGAACAGTGTTTCCTCAACCTTGACAATTTTACGGCATGTGGACTTCAACTCCCAGAATTCCACAACCAGCGTTGCTGGTTGTGGAATTCTGGGAGTTGAAGTCCACATGCCTTAAAATTGTCAAGGTTGAGGAAACACTGACTTAGAAGATGCTTCACGTTCGGGGGATGGGAAACGCACCCCGCCTCTGCTCTTCCCAGCTGTCAGGATTTGAAACCGCAGCCAGAAGAGGAGATCAGGTGACACACACACACACACACACACACACACAC
>NW_015387033.1:269427-271165 GCF_001527695.2 Protobothrops mucrosquamatus
CCTCCCTCCCTCCCACCTTCCTTCTCTCCCTCTCGCCCTCCCTCCCTCCCTCTTTTTCTTCCTTCCTTTCCTTCCTTCCTCTCTTCCTGGCTCCCTCCCTCCCTTCCTCCTTTTCTTCCTTCCTTTCTCCCTCCCTCCCTCCCTCCCTGGTTAAAATGTTTCATAATGACCAGACCCTCCAGGGACCCCAGGTCAGGGGAAATGGACTTCTAAACCACTTTTGGGCAGATTGTCAATGGAGGTTCTCAATTATCCAGGTCAAGGTTGTTCCAAGGGTGCTTTTCCAGAGGGCAACTGGACTTTCTTGGTTTTTTTCAATCCATCAATCAAAAAAATAAAAATAAAAATGTGGCCAAGCTTGAAATGTCATGTCACTCCTGTTATGCATCTGTGCTGGATGGACGCAAAATGAACAAACGGAAACCTTTCGTAACCTTGAGATTTATCCTTGCAAACGCGACAGTCCCCCCTCCCCCGAAAGCTTAAAACATGTTTAATTTTAAAAATCAGAAGCTTGGGGTCTGCTTCTCCCCCCCCCCCTTAGAGAAAATATTATTTCCTACTCTTTCCAATTCAGGCAGGCCTCCAGTTTCAAGATGCCTTTTTAAAGGGTTCCCTCCCCCGCGCGCTGCCGCTAGCATTTCTCCATGAATGAAAAGAAAAGCAATTAACACAGTGAATAAATAATAATAATAATAATAATAATAATAATAATAATAAAGTTGGAAGGGACCTTGGAGGTCATCTAGTCCAACCCCCTGCTCAGGCAGGAAACTCTATACCATTTCGGACAAATGGCTGTCCAGTCTCTTCTAAAAGACTTCCAGTGTTGGAGCATTCACCGCTTCTGGAGGCAGGTAGTTCCACTGGTTAATTGTCCTCACTGTCAGGAAGTTTCTCCTTAGTTCCAGGTTGCTTCTCTCCTTGATTAGTTTCCATCCGTTGCTTCTTGTCCTGCCTTCAGGGGCTTTGGAGAAGAGCTTGACTCCCTCTTCTTTGGGGCAGCCCCTGAGATACTGGAAGACTGCTATCATGTCCCCCCTCGTCCTTCTTTTCATTAAACTAGACATACCCAATTCCAGCAGCCGTTCCTTATATGTTTTAGCCTCCAGTCCCTCGATCATCTTTGTTGCTCTTCTCTGTAGTCTTTCTAGAGTCTCAACATCTTTTTTACGTCGTGGTGACCAAAACTGGATGTAGTATTCCAAGTGTGGCCTTACCAATGTAATAATAATAATAATGTGAATAATGTGAATGCTAGGTGATTGCCTCTTTTCATCTCCGTCTGGAAGCCGGTTTTTCCACCCTTACACACCCAGACGGACAACATTTGCAGCCGGTAAAAGATGCCATGATTTGCCAGACTTTTAGGCCGCCTGGTTTTTCACCCTTGCGGAGATAGAGAGGAGTGGGGATCTGGCTACGGTGCCCTTGGTTTTGATTTTTGGTAAACTGTGGTGGGTTAAGAGTTCAACCCGTCCTGCAAAAATCGGCCAGGATCTGTACAAGGTGACCCTTGATTTACAGCCATCCGTTTAGTGACCGTACAGAATTACAACCGCGTTCAAAAAAGGGACTTAGGACCATTTTTCACACTTACGACTTTTGCAGCACCCCAGCGGTCACAGGATCGAAATTCAGATGCTTGGCGACTGACTCATATTTATGACCGTTGTTGTGCTCTATTGTGGTCGTAAACCGAGGACAACCTGTACTGTATCCTTGGAGTTTGATTGTG
>NW_015387033.1:272138-281123 GCF_001527695.2 Protobothrops mucrosquamatus
AAAAAAAAAAAAAAAAAAGGTTGACTCAGCCTTCCCGTCCTTCCGAAGTCAGTAAAATGAGGACCCAGATTGTTGGCGGCGGGCAAATACGTTGACTTTGTAAACCGCTTAGAGAGGGCTGTAAAGCCCCGCGAAGCGGTATATAAGTCTAAATGCTACTGCTATTGTTCGCCCGTCATTACGAACCTTGAAACCAGCATCCTTCCTTGAACTTTTTTGATCAGAACCGGAGTTCACCTGTCCATTAACACGGAAGTGGCACCCCCCGCCCAAGGATGGTTTGAAAGTTTGGTCTCCCACGTTGTGGAGGAAGTCACACTCCCACCTCCCCTCTTTGCAAAATGCCACCCTCCTCTTAGGAACGTCACACACTCTTTTCATCCTTCGGATGTAATTACGGGGAAGAGAAGAATGCGCTAGGACAGTGGGGAGGACAATCTCCTCCTCTACGAGAGCTGGCTGTTGGCATAGAAATCTAAACGGTGTAAAAAAAAAGAGAGAGAAAAAGTCTTTTATTCGTCAGATGAAACCGTTTGGCGATGAAGTGGGAAGGCAGTGGAAAGAACGTGTGAGTCACGGAATTAAGTTGTCATGTCAGCATCTCTACAACTCAACAACACTCGAGAGATTATAGTGCCAGGCAGAGATCAAACAAAGGAGGGGGATAAATTGGTTTGCACACTCCGGTTTAAATGTCTTGACACCCTCTCAGAATTCCCGTTAAAAGGGTGGTAGGCGGTGGGTGGGTGTTCGTACACATTGCTGAAAATCAGAAGCAACTTTCTTTTTTGGCGGGGGAGCAAAACCGTCGTAAAACGAGCTCCTAGAAAGAGGACAGAGAAGAGCAACAAAGATGATCAGGGGACTGGAGGCTAAAACATATGAGGAACGGTTGCTGGAATTGGGTCTGTCTAGTTTAACGAAGAGAAGGACGAGGGGTGACAGGATAGCAGTCTTCCAGTATCTCAGGGGCTGCCCCAAAGAAGAGGGAGTCAAGCTATTCTCCAAGGCGCCTGAAGGCAGGACAAGAAACAACGGATGGAAACTCATCAAGGAGAGAAGCAACCTAGAACTAAGGAGAAACTTCCTGACAGTTAGAACAATTAACCAGTGGAACAACCTGCCTCCAGAAGCGGTGAATGCTCCAACACTGGAGGTTTTTAAGAAGAGACTGGACAGCCATTTGTCTGAAATGGTATAGGGTTTCCTGCCTGAGCAGGGGGTTGGACTACTAGATGACCTCAAAGATCCCTTCCAACTATTATTATTATTATTATTATTATTATTATTATTATTATTATTATTATTATTAGCCGTTCAGTGTGGCTGTGTTGCCGAGTGTTTGAAATGCGATCCTATATAGCAGAGGTCCCCAATCGGTGGGCCGCGGCCCAGGCCGTGGCCTCTTGACCACCTCTCGCCAGCGCTAGCCAAGCCACGTGCCGTGTGCCGGTGCCGGCAGCCCCATTTGTGGGGTAGGCATGTCACGGCCCCATTCGCACGCATGCAGACGCATTTCCATGTGCGCGTAAAGATGCCTGCCCTTCCCTTTCCCACCAGGCCCCCAATCTAGAAAGGTTGGGAACTCTTGATATACAGAATAAAGAATAATAGAGTTGGAAGGGACCTTGGAGATCTTCTAGTCCAACCCCCTGCTCGGGCAGGAGACCCTAGGCCAGGGGTAGGCAACCCTGGCTCTTTTATGACTCGTGGACTTCAACTCCCAGAATTCCTGAGCCAGCATGGGAGAAACTTTGGCCCCTTCATGACTTGGTGACTTCAACTCCCAGAATTCCTGAGCCAGCATGGCTCAGCTTGGAAACCTCTCCCTTTCCCCTCAGCATGGCTGGCTCAGGAATTCTGGGAGTTGAAGTCCACGAGTCATAAAAGAGCCAGGGTTGCCTACCCCGTCCTAGACCATTTCAGACAAATGGCTGTCTCTTCTTTAAAACTTCTAGTGTTGGAACATCCATGATTTCTGGAGGCAGGCTGTTCCACTGGTTAATTGTTCTCATTGTCAGGAAGTTTCTCCTTATTTTTAGGTTGCTTCTCTCCTTGGTTAGTTTCCAACCGTTGCTTCTTGTCCTTCCTTCTGGTGCTTTGAAGAACAGCTTGACTCCCTCTTCTTTGGGGCAGCCCCTGAGATATCGGAAGGCTGCTATCATGTCACCCCACATCCTTCTTTTCATTCAACTAGACAAACCCAATTCATTCATATGGTTCAGCCTCCAGTCCCCTAATCATCTTTGTTGCTCTTCTCTGCACTCTTTCTAGAACAGAGGTCCCCAACCTTTTGGGCACCAGGGACTGCTTTCGTGGAGAGAGGTTTTTCTGCGGCCCGGAGGGTGCGTGGTTTTGTGTGCTGCCTGCATCCCGCAGATGGGGCTTTGTTTGTTTGCGCGGACTGGTTGCTGGTACGCCGTGGCCCGGTACCGGTCCACAAACCAGGGGTTGGGGACCCCAGTTCTAGAGTCTCGACATCTTTTTTACATCGGGGTGATCAAAACTGGACGCAGCATTCCCAGTGTGGCCTTACCAAGGCCTTGTAAAGTGGTATTAACACTTCTCGTGATCTTGATTCTCTCCCTCTGTTAATGCGGTCTAGGATTGTGTTGGCTTTTTTTGGCAGCTGTTCATTTTTGAGAATAGAAGGATGTCAGTCCGATCTGGCACACCCTCCCCATTTCTCCATGCTTTGCTTGCCTGGTTTACGTGATTGATAGGGCAGGACGCTCATTTTATGACCTAAATCAATCCCATTAAATAGCACATTGTCAGAAAACATTTCGGGAGAAGAATATTGTATCCTCTTCCTGAACGTGGCTTGAGTAGAAGATGGATGGAAATATCTTTAATAATAATAATAAAGTTGAAAGGGACCTTGGAGGTCATCTAGTCCAACCCCCTGCTCAGGCAGGTAACCCTATACCATTTTGGACAAATGGCTGTCCAGTTTCTTCTTAAAAACTTCCAGTGTTGGAGCATTCACCGCTTCTGGAGGCAGGTGGTTCCACTGGTTAATTGTTTAAAAAGGCCATCCGTATTAGTAGCTGTGGCTGTATTACTGGCCACGCAGGGAGTCCTTGGCATATGACCGTCATATGACCGCCTGTCCATTACGGTAGGATGGCAAATCAAGTCCGTCATGTGAGCAAACCGGTTTTACGACCGTTTTTGTGGCCGGTGGTCATTAAGCACATGCGGCGGTTGTAAAACCTTTTACAACTGCCGCATTTTTAACGACCAGTTTTTAACACAATTTTTACAACCAATGTGAGGGGTTGTTAATAAAAAAAACCCTTTGCTTGCTGTGGGGCGGTTTTTGCTAAAACTGGAAGTTACTTCCGTTTTTTCAGCAAAAACCATTGTAAAATGAGGGTCGCTTGATCATGGACGCTGCAAAGGTACAGAAGTGCGATTGTGTTGCGGTGCACCCAAAGTGCAAATCATGTGACACACACACACTTGGAAGTTTGTCTGTGTCCTCACTTTGAACGGACCCAGGGCAGAAAACATCCCGCAGCCAAGCAGGCTCCACGCCCATTTGCACCCCTACTCAGGTGACCCTGAGGACACAGGTAAACCTCCAAGTGGCCTCAACGACCCTCTAAAAGAATGCAAATGACCAGTTTTTCTGCAAGGAGTATAAATCCTTCCATTTCCCCACCATCCATTCAAGAGCTGAAGAAGCTTCTGGGATGAGAAGCAAAACGAAAACAAGAAAGTCCAGTTGCCTCCTGGAAAAGCACCTTTGGGGACAAAGCAGAAGCTGGATTTCTGCACCAATTTCACTTCGGAGACGATAAGAGTGACCCAAAGGGCATAGAGCTGGCAAATTTATTAGCTCGTAAAACTGCCCGCTGTTACATTTGGAGCGAGAATTATGTTTCCTTGAGTCAAAAGCTCGCAGTGGAATAAATGCTGGCTCTGGGGTTTGCCGATGCTAACACGTACCTTTCAGTTCCCATTAATTTTATCCTCCCCCCCACCCCTTAATAAAGACAGAGGCCTCTGTAATACGGCCGGAGACAGGAGCCGTGAGATTTTGAAAAAGACATACGGTAGCTGAGGTGAGCAGGCGGGTTCATGGTTTGCTGGTAGCTGGCCAACAGCAGGGACCTCTGAGACGGAAGGGAAAAAAATGTATTCAGTTCTATAGTCCTTGTTTCTCTCTTTTTAAAAAAAAATATTTTTTTTTAGAATAGAATAACAGAGTTGGAAGGGGCCTTGGAGGTCTTCTAGTCCAACCAACTCTGTTATTCTATTCTATTCTATTCTATTCTATTCCATTCTATTCCATTCTATATTTTCTATTCTATTCCATTCCATTCCATTCCATTCCATTCCATTCCATTCCATTCTATTCTATTCTATTCTATTCCATTCCATTCCATTCCATTCCATTCCATTCTATTCCATTCCATTCCATATTTTCTATTCTATTCTATTCAATTCCATTCCATATTTTCTATTCTATTCTATTCTATTCTATTCTATTCCATTCCATTCCATTCCATTCCATATTTTCTATTCTATTCCATTCCATTCCATTCCATATTTTCTATTCTATTCTATTCAATTCCATTCCATATTTTCTATTCTCTTCTCTTCTCTTCTCTTCTCTTCTCTTCTATTCTATTCTATTCTATTCTATTCCATATTTTCTATTCTATTCTATTCTATTCCATTCCATTCGATTCCATTCCATATTTTCTATTCTGCTCTGCTCTACTCTACTCTATTTCTATTTCTATTTCTATTTCTATTTCTATTTCTATAAATTTATTATAAAAAAGAGAAACAAGGGCAATAGAACTCAATACAATACAGTACATTGTCAATGCCAATGATGGTGTTCAAGTGGTGCTTCAGTTGTTTTGGGATTGCACCCAAGGCGCCTATGACTATTGGTACCACCCTTGCTTGCCTTTGCCACAGTCTTTCTATTTCTATTTGTAGGTCTTTGTATTTTGTTATCTTCTCCAGTTCTTTCTCATCTATTCTGCTGTCTCCAGGCACTGCCACGTCCGCTATCCAGACTTTTTTGTCTTTCTTATCGACAATTGTTAAGTCCGGGGTGTTATGTTGCAGGTGCTTGTCTGTTTGAATTCTGAAGTTTTAGAGCAGTTTAACTTTATCATTTTCTATGATTTTCTCTGTTTTATGATCCCACCAGTCCTTGCTTACAGGCAAATGATATTTCTTGCAGATCTTCCAATGCACCATTGTTGCTACTTTGTCATGCTGCTGCTTGTAGTCAGTCTGTGCGATCTTCTTGCAGCAGCTTACCAAGTGGTCCCCTGTTTCTTCAGCTTCTTTGCATAGGCGGCACTTACTGTCTGTTGCTGTCTTCTCAATTTTGACTTTATATGCATTTGTCCTTGTCTTGTGCAGTCAGAATTAGTCCCTCGGTCTCTTTCTTCAATTTTCCTGCTCTTAGCCATTACCAGGTCTTGTTATTATCTGCTTTCCCAGCTATTTTTTTTTAATATACTGGCCATGTAGTGCTTTGTCTTCCCATGCCTCTATTCTGTTCTTCATTTGGTCTTTCTTGTAGGCCAGTTTGGTCTCTCCAGTAGTCAGTAAGCCTTCCTGTTATACTAATTTCAGTGCATCTTCATCATTGTCCTTCAGATATTCTTCCAAAGCCATTTTTTTTTCTTCAACCATCTGATGTACTTGCAGCATTCCACGCCCACCTATTTTCCTTGGTAGATAAAGTCTGTCAATGTCACTGCGTGGATGAAGGGCATGATTCATTGTCATTATTTTTCTGGTCTTCCTATCCATTGCTTTTAGTTCTGCTTGAGTCCAGTCCACTATTCCAGCTGTGTATGTAATGACTGGAATTGCCCAGGTGTTGATTGCCTTTATGGTATTTCCTCCATTGAGTTTGGACTTTAAGATCTTCTTCACTCTCTTGATGTATTGACCTCTAATCTTTTTCTTGACTTCAGTGTGCTTGATGTTGTCAGCTTGAAGGATACCCAAGTATTTGTAGTAATCTTCCTCATCCAGACTCTTAACGTTATTTTCGTGGGGCATTTTGATTCCTTCAGTTTTCACTATTTTTCCTTGTTTGATAGTAAGTGTGGCACACTTGTCCAAGCCAAACTCCATTGCAATATCTTGGCTATATATACGGACAGTGTTGAGCAGCGATTCTATTTCAGATGATGTTTTTCCATACAGCTTCAGATCATCCATGTAAAGGAGGTGGGATAGTCTGGCAGATGTTTTTGATGNTCTCCAGTTCTTTCTCGTCTATTCTGCTGTCTCCAGGCACTGCCACGTCCACTATCCAGACTTTTTTGTCTTTCTTATCGACAATTGTTAAGTCCAGGGTGTTATGTTGCAGGTGCTTGTCTGTTTGAATTCTGAAGTCCCAGAGCAGTTTAATTTTATCATTTTCTATGACTTTCTCTATTTTATGATCCCACCAGTTTTTGCTTACAGGCAAATGATATTTCTTGCAGATCTTCCAATGCAATTATTATTATTATTATTATTATTATTATTATTATTATTATTATTATTATTATTATTATTATTATTAGTCAATGGGGAAGCCAGATTCACTTAACAACCATGCTACTAACTTAACAACTACAGGGATTCACTGAACAACTGTGGCCAGGAAGGTCGTAAAATGAGACAAACTGACTTAACAACTGTCTCACTTAGCCACAAAAACTGTGGGCTCAATTGTGATTGTAAGTCGAGGACTGTCTGTACATTTTCTTAGTTCTACATCGAGATGCTGGAGATTGAAGTTGAAAAATCTTTTGAATAGAACTAGATTTAATGCAAAGCATTCAAACCTTTCACCGGATCTTCCTGCCTATTGTGCGCCCCTTAACTATATTGTAATCAATTTGTCTCTCTTTTGTGTGTGTGTGTGTGTGTTTGTGTCTTCACAGTGGGAACGGCTCTGGTTCTTACTCCTCACCTT
The DNA here is from genome assembly GCF_001527695.2 of Protobothrops mucrosquamatus. Lineage (NCBI taxonomy): Eukaryota > Metazoa > Chordata > Lepidosauria > Squamata > Viperidae > Protobothrops > Protobothrops mucrosquamatus. The sequence goes on from NW_015387033.1 coordinate 279,091, forward strand.
TGCTTTCTTCCTGACCCTGGTCTGGTTCTATTTTTGGTGGGAAGTTCACAACGACTACAATGAAATCAACTGGTAAGTCCAAAAAGTAGTAACAACAAGCCCATAAACCTTAGCATGCAGTGCCCCCTTCCAGATGCCCTCCAGATGTGGACCCCTGGAAAAGAGGATGGGAGTTGAAACCCACCGGGGTATCTGGTGAGAACTTGCCTGAAGAAGTTGGTAAAATAATAATAAAAAGAAGGGAATATTTGTAGCTTGTACTGTGGGGTCCTCAGTGCTCTCTGAGCTGGGCGGTTTTCTTGCAGACGTTTCATGACCCAACTAGGTAACACCATCAGTGCTAGAAGGGAGGGGGGTTTGCAGGGAGGAGGAGAACAACTGGGGTTTTTTTGGTGCTCTCTGAGCTTGGTTGTTTTCTTGCAGACGTTTCGTGACCCAACTAGGGAACATCACCAGTACTAAAAGTGCTAATTTGCTGAAGCATTAAATAACAACTCAATCAATGAACCACCAGCTCAGACAAACAACCAAACAGTAAACAATAGCCTAATCAAGGGACTGCCAAGAACACTCCCACCAACACTGACAGGGCAAGCCATTTGTATGTAAAAATAAGCGCAACCCCCCCTCCCTTCTAACACTGATGATATTACCTAGTTAAGTAATGAAAAGTTTGCAAGAAAACAACCAAGATCAGACCATCAAGGACCCCACAGTTCTCCTCCTCCTCTTCCCTTCCTCTTCCTCTTCCTCTTCCTCCTCCTCCTCCTCCCACAAACCCCCCTTCCTCCTAGCACTGAAGGTGTTCCCTACTTGGATCATGAAACATCTGCAAGAAAACCACCAAGCTCAGAGTGCACTAAGGACTCCACAGTTCTCCTCCTCCTCCTCCTCCTCCCCCCCTCCTCCTCCTCCCACAACCCTCCTCCCTTCTAGCACTGATGGTGTTACCTAGTTTGGTCATGAAATGTCTGCAAGAAAACCACCAAGCTCAGAGAGCACCAAGGACCCCACAGTTCTCCNAGCTCAGAGAGCACCAAGGACCCCACAGTAATCAAAAGACTTGCTCAGCAGATCTGGGTTGCATTCATAAAAAAGCTCAAATATATGTAGGCCCTAGGAAGAGTGTGCAAAGGTTTCTTTCTCCAGGGATTTGAGTCAGGAGAAACAGTATTTAAATTGTACCTACAGCGGGCGCTGAGCCTCCTTTCCTTAAACCTATTCCCATTCGGACTACCGCAGCACCACTTGTACAGGGCCAACCCTTGAAGAGTGTTTGGGAAACGTCCCGGGTGTTTCTCCAGTCCTGCCTATGTTGACATTGTCGGCTATTTTGGGGCAAGTTGTGTTGGCTGTCCTTTTGCTCCAGGGCACAATTCAAGGTGACAGTTGAGCGTGTAACTACGCAGTCACAAATTCCACCGAAAGGAATGTGCAAATTCGGAATTTCAAGAGCACAAACACGAAAGTCTTTTCATTACTTTGTTTTAATTATATAATTTTTTTTTTTATTGTTTTTTACTGAAACGCATTCAAGTCCAATCAGCCTTCTGCGTTCCCCAGTCGGAAAGATCTGCTAAACAGACTGCCTGACCTGTCTGTAAAAAAACAAAATACAGGGTTAAACATTCTCTACAAACAGCAGGGATGATGTTTTGAAACAAAAAAAAAAACAAGCTTCACCGGAGGAAATGCCCCTGCGAAAAGCTTGCATCAAATAATTAGGGTGTCAGAGGAAACAAAACAGAGTAATTTGCATTTTTAATGAAACGTTCTGAAAGGAACTTGTGTTCCTGCCGCTGTAAATTACTGTCTGATTCTAGGTGTAGTGCATTTGTCAGTTTCAAATGACTTTCGTGAGGTTTGAAAGATTTTTTTTTTTTTAATTTGCTCATCCTAGGACAGGGGTAGGCAACCTTGGCCCCTTCATGACTCGGGGACTTCAACTCCCAGAATTCCTGAGCCAGCATGAGGGAACTATGGCCCCTTCATGACTCATGGACTTCAATTCCCAGAATTCCTGAGCCAGCATG
>NW_015387033.1:282091-298568 GCF_001527695.2 Protobothrops mucrosquamatus
GGACTTCAACTCCCAGAATTCCTCAGCCAGCACGGGGGAACTATGGCCCCTTCATGACTTGTGGACTTCAACTCCCAGAATTCCTCAGCCAGCACGGGGGAACTATGGCCCCTTCATGACTCGGGGACTTCAACTCCCAGAATTCCTCAGCCAGCACGGGGGAACTATGGCCCCTTCATGACTTGTGGACTTCAACTCCCAGAATTCCTGAGCCAATATGGGGGAAACTAAGGCCCCTTTATGATGTGGGGACTTCAACTCCCAGAATTCCTGAGCCAGCCATGCTGAGGGGAAAGGGAGAGGTTTCCAAGCTGAGCCATGCTGGCTCAGGAATTCTGGGAGTTGAAGTCCACAAGTCATAAAAGAGCCAAGGTTGCCTACCCCTGTCCCAGGAAGAGAGAATTTGGATCCGTAGCGAGAAATGCCAGTATAGGTAGTCCATTCATTTAGTGACCATTTGAAATTACAACTGCACTGACAAAAGTGGTTTAAGATACTTTTCACACTTAACCGTCCCCACAAGTCACGTAATCAAAATTTAGTCACTTGGCAACTGCCTCATATTTACGACGGTTGCAGTGTCCCTTTTGCCATCTTCTGACAAGCAAAGTCAACGAGGGAAGCCAGATTCACTTAACAACCATGTTACTAACTTAACAACTGCAGTGATTCACTTAACAACGGGGGCAAGAATGGACACAAAATGGGGCAAAATTCATTTAACAACTGTCTCGCTTAGCGACGGAAATTTTGGGCACAGTGGTGGTCGTAAGTCAAGGACTACCTGTGCTGGCCTACTGACATAAACATTTTGGGACTGCGGGTTTTTTTCTGAGGGGGGGGAATAGTTGGTAATGGACTGGATGATCTCCAAGGTTCCTTCCAACAACAACAACTACTAGTACTACTACTACTACTTCTTCTTCTTCCTCCTCCTCCTCCTCCTCCTCCTCCTCCTCCTCCTCTTCTTCTTCTTCTTCTTTTTCTTCTCCTCCTCCTCCTCCTCCTCCTCCTCCTCCTCCTCCTCCTCCTCCTCTTCTTCTTCTTCTCCTCCTCCTCCTCCTCCTCCTCCTCCTCCTCCTCCTCTTCTTCTTCTTCTTCTTCTTCTTCTTCTTCTTCTTTTTCTTCTTCTCCTCCTCCTCCTCCTCTTTTTCCTCCTGTCTCAACTACCCTTTCTCCTCCTCCTCCAGTTCTGGCTGAGGAATTCTGGGAGTTGAAGTCTCCTTCTCCTCCTCCTCTTCCTCCTCCTCCAGTTCTAGCTGAGGAATTCTGGGAGTTGAAGTCCACAAGGAATTCTGGGAGCTGAAGTCCACAAGTCATAAAAGGGCCAATTTTGAAGACCCCTGAGCTAACAGATCAGAGATGGCTCTTTCCAAGTAGGATACATGCTGGCTGGGGAATTCTGGGAGTTGAAGTCCATACCTCAAGGTTGAGAAATGCTGGTTTTATCTAGGACACAGGGTGGGGAATTATGGCCCTATGCTGACTCAGGAATTCTGGGAGTTGAAGTTCATACCTCAAGGTTGAGAAACTCTGGTTTTATCTAGGACAGAGGTGGGGAACTATGGCCCCATAGGGATTCTGGGAGTTGAAGTCCACAAGTCATAAAAGAGCCATAATTCCCCCTTCCTGATGTAGGAGGTAGGAAAATTCTCATCGTGGGCAGGGGGTTGAACTAGATGATCTCCAAGGATCCTTCTCATCCTGTCATTCTATGATATATGCCCCTCGGCTATATCTTTCGTGGCATTAACGCGGTTGCATTTAATTCTCTCTTGTATTCCCTCCCTTTGCCTCTCCAGGTTTTTATATAATAGAATGGGATACTGGAGTGATTGGTCCATTCCTATACTGGTTACGACGGCCGCTGGTTTCACGTACATCACAGCTTTATTGGTAAGTTTTGAACCCAGGATCTCCGGTGAATTTTGTCAAAGGTTACATGGCAGAGATGGCCTGACCTTCGTTTTCCTGAATAAAATAGGGCAGCTTTGTTCTTGCAGAAGACTTTTTTTTTTAAATTGGATTTCTAATTTTATTAGAAATCCAATTTTTATTTTAGTTTTTATTTTCTTCGATTTTATTTTCTTCGATTTTATTTTCTTGACTTACGATCACAACTGAGGCCAAAAATTTCCATTATTAAGGTATTAAGCGAGTTTTGCCCATTTTAGGATGTTTCTGGCCACAGACGTTAAGTGAATCAATGCAGCCGTTCGGTCGTTAAGTGAATCCGGCTTCCCCATTGACTTTGCTTGTCAAAAGGCCTGTAAAAAGCGATCATAAATAAAACGGTCATAAATGCGTGCCAGTTGCCAAGCGGCAGAATTTTGATCACGTGACCGCAAGGATGCGTCTAGGGAATTCTGGGAGTTGAAGTCCACACATCTGAAAAGGGGGGTGAAGTTGAGAAACCCCGATTTACTCAGCCATCTCTGTCGACCTCGCCTGAGTTTAGCGTCCCGTAAACAAACAGAGATTGACCTCCTTAAGGGAAGACCGTAACGCAGGTCAGAATGGAGTTGATCTTGATCAGGGGTCTTCCAACTTGGCCCTTTTATTTATTAATTAATTAATTAATTAATTTAATTTGTACCCCGCCCTTCTCCTCATGGGACTCAGGGCGTGTGCCTGGCTGAGGAATTCTGGGAGTTGAAGTCCACAAGTCATAAAAGGGCCAAGTTGGAAGGCCTGGCTGAGGAATTCTGGGAGTTGAAATCCACAAGTCATAAAAGGGCCAAGTTGGAAGGCCTGGCTGAGGAATTCTGGGAGTTGAAGTCCACAAGTCATAAAAGGGCCAAGTTGGAAGGCCTGGCTGAGGAATTCTGGGAGTTGAAGTCCACAAGTCATAAAAGGGGCCATGTTGGAAGGCCCCTGATCTTGATTGTTCTACAAAATCTAAGTCAGATCTGGAAGGAGGAGAGAGCGATGGAAATGCCAACCCTGAAGGTTAGACTAGGAAGGTGAAATTGTACCTCAGAAGAAGCCAGGTTGAGGTGTTTGCCCAGAAAACCATAGGGATGTTTCCTTGCATGCACCAGGAGCTGAGCTGGACTTGTAGAAGACTTCAGTTTTTGTTCTTCGTGGTTGCAAAAGCGCCTCCCTGAATGAATTAATAAATTGCTGTCTGTTTCCCCCCTTTGTTTTCAGATTTTAGCGCTTTGTCACATTGCTGTAGGACAACAGATGAACCTGCATTGGATCCATAAGGTGGGCTTTGGTTTGTTCCGTGACAGAGCTATTGTAATATGGGAGTGTGTCTCGGGAACACTCACAAAATGGCTGAGGAAGTGGGTCATAAAACTCGTTTTCCTAAAGAGTGAGTTCTTTACCAGTTTTTTTCCTCCTCCTCCTCCTCCTCCTCCTCCTCTTTTCTCCTCCTCCTTTCTCCTCCTTCTTCTCCTTTCTCCTCTTTCTTCTCCTTTCTACTTCTCCTTTCTCCTCCTTTCTCCTCTTTCTTCTTCTTTCTACTTCTCCTTTCTCTCTTTCTTCTTCTTTCTACTTCTCCTTTCTCCTCCTCCTTCTCCTTTCTCCTCCTCCTCCTCCTCCTCCTCCTTTCTACTTCTCCTTTCTCCTCCTCCTTCTCCTTTCTCCTCCTCCTCCTCCTCCTCCTCCTTTCTACTTCTCCTTTCTCCTCCTTTCTCCTCTTTCTTTTCTCCTTCTCCTTTCTCCTTCCTCCTTTCTCCTCTTTCTTCTTCTTTCTACTTCTCCTTTCTCCTCCTCCTTTCTCTCTTTCTTCTTCTTTCTACTTCTCCTTTCTCCTCCTCCTTCTCCTTTTTCCTCCTCCTCCTCCTTTCTCCTCCTCCTCCTCCTCCTCCTCCTTTCTACTTCTCCTTTCTCCTCCTCCTTTCTCCTCTTTCTTTTCAGGAAGAGGAAAGAGGAAGGAGGAAGGAGGAGAAAGAAGAAGAAAGATGAAGGAGGAGGACAGAGGAAAGAGGAAGAAAGAAGAGGAAGAGGAAAGGAGAAGAGGAAAGAGGAGGAAAGAGGAAGAGGAAAGAGGAGGAGGAAAGAGGAGGAGGAGGAGGAGGAGGAGGAGGAGGAGGAGGAGGTCCTCCTCCTCCTCCTCCTCCTCCTCTGTCCTCCTCCTCCTCTTACTCTTCCCCGCAGCTGAAGGATCAAGTTCCAGAAGTGGAAACCTGGCTGTGGCTTTCCCTAAATTTTTTCCACCAAACCCAGGAAGATTTTGATAGCGGCTTTAAGATAAACCGCTCTATCTCAACATAAGCTTTCATAGATCCAGGGGGCCATATTGAAATGACAGGTGTTAAAGTGTTTGTGAGAATGTGCATGCTTCCAAACACATAGGCCCGCTGACCCCTGGGAACCTCTGTTTGACAGGCCTCGCCTGTCCTGTGAAGCTGAGATGTTCCATATTGCAGCCAGCTAAGATCAAACCATGATTACTAGTAACCAAATAGAATAAAATCTCTTTGCTTGCATTTCAGATTGGGTTAATCACTACCTTGATCTCGACTGTTGTTACAATGAGTTGTATAGCCCAGTTGTGGGACGATGAATGGGATATGGTGGTGATATCGTTGCAAGTAAGTGTTTTCCCTTAATTTCACACACACATACACACACAAACGCACAAAGATTGCAGAGCCAAACAATATGTTTATTTGCCCTAAATTTGATACTGCCCAGTTCAGCAATTGGATGTCTGCATCAAGCCTTTAAAAAAACACACACACACAACTTTCCTTAAAAATCAATCTTCCCATTTTGGATATGGCTACAGGTAGTCCTTGACTTACGACCAAAATTTCTGTCGTTAAGTGAGACGTTTGTGAAGTGAGCTTTGCCCCATTTTACGATCTTTCATGCCGCAGTTGTTAAGCAAATCACTGCAGTCGTTATGTGAGTAACACGGTTGTTAAGTGAATCTGGCTTCCCCATTGACTTTGCTTGTCAGAAGGTCGCAAAAGGGGATCACAGTGACCCCGTGGGGACGCTGTGACTGTCGTAAATATGAACCAGTTGCCAAGCCTCTGAATTTTGATCACGTGACTCTAGGGCAGTGGTTCTCAACCTGTGGATCAGGACCCCATTTGGGGTCGATCGACCATTTCACGGGGGTCGCCAAGCAAGGCTGTCCGCCATTTTTTGTCTGCCATTTTTCCCCCCTTTTCTGGCGGGTGCCTTACCTCCCTTGGGCTGGGCCAGCTGGTGGTCGGCCTGCTCCGTCTCTGCCACTTGCCAGCTACGCCTCGGCCGGCGCAGGGGGCGGAACCACGCATGCGCAGAGCTCCCGGGCAGGGAAAGTCCTCGACTTACGACCGGTTGGGTAGTCCTCGACTTACAACCGGTTTAGTCCTCGACGTACGACCGGTTTAGTCCTCGACTTACGACCAGTTTAGTCCTTGACTTACGACCGGTTGGGGTCGCGGCATTAAAAAGGTTGAGAACCACTGCTCTAGGGGATCCTGCAACCATCATATGTGTGAAAAACGGTCATAAATCACATTTTTCCAGTCCCGTTGTAACTTTGAATGGTCACTGAACAAACCTGTATCTTTTATGTTCTGTTTTTTCCTCGTATCTAGGGCAGGGGTAGGCAACCTTGGCACTTTTATGACTTGTGGACTTCAACTCCCAGAATTCCTGAGCCAGCATGGGGGAAACTATCGCCCCTTCATGATTTGTAGACTTCAACTCCCAGAATTCCTCAGCCAGCATGGGGGAACTATACCCCTTCATGACTCGTGGACTTCAACTCCCAGAATTCCTGAGCCAGCATGGGGGAACTATGGTCCCTTCATGACTTGTGGACTTCATGTCCCAGAATTCCTCAGCCAGCATGGGGGAACTATACCCCTTCATGACTCTTGGACTTCAACTCCCAGAATTCCTGAGCCAGCATGAGGGAACTATGGCCCCTTCATGACTGGTGGACTTCAACTCCCAGAATTCCTGAGCCAGCATGGCTCAGCTTGGAAACCTCTCCCTTTCCCCTCAGCATGGCTGGCTCAGGAATTCTGGGAGTTGAAGTCCACGAGTCATAAAAGAGCCAAGGTTGCCTACCCCTGGTCTAGGGACAGGAAAGAAAGAATGTCAAAGATAACCGTATCAAAAACTGGGATTTTTTTATATGTATTGAGGAAGAGGTTTCCTGCAAAAATGGGTTCGTTTAATGACCACGTTTAACGACCATGGTTTTTGATTAATGACTGCACCATTTGCTTAACAACCGCTCCAACAAAGATCATAAAACACACTCGGTCCCGTGTTGTCGGTCCTGGGTCACTTAATGACCACTATCATTTATGACTAATTCTGGGCTCAATTACTGTCATAAATCATGGACTGCCTGTATAACATTATCACTGTGTCACATGACTGATCTTCAGCATTTTTTTTGGGCCAGAAATCAGTGTTTATTTCTGATTTCTGGCCAAGGATGCCCATTGACTGAAACAAGTTTGCTTAACAACCTCAATGGTTGCTTAACAATGGTCTCAGACAGGGTTGTAAAAACTGAGCACAGTCACATGATCACCCATTTAATAACCATCAGGACATAAGTCGAGGACTACCTGTATAACTTTACAGTAAAAGTGTTATTGATCTACGTGGCATCAGATTCCTAGTCTGGAGGGCCGAAAACAGAGTACAAGAAGTCCTCGACTTATAACCGTTCATTTAGTGACCATTCAAAGTTACAACGGCACAGGAAAAAGTGACTTATGACCATTTTTCACACTTACAACCGTTGCAGCATCCCCATGGTCACGTGATCAAACTTCAGATACTTGGCATCTGACTCGTATTTATGACGGTCGCAGTGTCCTGAGGTAATATGACCTTTTTCACACTTACGACCGTTGGAGCCTCCCCATGGTCACATGATCAAAATTCAGACCCTTGGCAACTGGTTCGTATTTATGACGGTTGCAGCATCTGGGAGTCACGTGATCCCCTTTTGTGACCTCCTGACAAGTGATGTAAATGGGGAAGCCCGATTCACTTAACCACAGTGTGATTAACTTAATGACTGCAGTACTTCATTTAACAACGGTGGCAAGCAAGATCGTAAAACTGGGCAAAATTCATTTAGCAAATGTCTCAGTCACAGAAATTTTAGGCTCAGTTGTGGTCATGAACTGAGGACTTACCTGTAAAAGGAAGGGCCAACAGTTGAAAATTTAATTTAATTTCTCTGCAGCTTCGTGGAACTGCGTTTTGGATCCATGCAAATTCTGCTTTTCTGCCTTAATTCCCCTCTCCTCTTCCTCTGACTACCGTTAGCTGTCCGAGAAACAACATTTGCTTACTAATTCTTTGCAAATAATTTCTCTCCCCACTCTAGGCAACTGCTCCTTTTTTACACCTAGGAGCCCTTGTGGCTGTCACGGCCCTGTCTTGGTTGGTCTCCGGGCAATTTGCAAAAGCCGAAAGAGCCGGTGAGTAGATCTGGGTTCCCGTTCAGCTGGAAAAAAATGGAATGACAAGGAAGGGAGAGGACAGACAAATTGCAAAACGAGGATCGCACCGTCACAGTGCAAACTCTACCTCTTTTGTAGGGGTGTTGTGGTGTCTCACACATAAGAATGGAGCTTGTGTTGGGAGGATTAACCAGACTTTGGAGAGCCTGAGCAATTTTTGGTGAATATTATTGTCACGATGCAGGCATAATGCTCTGGGACAGTGGTTCTCAACATTTAATAATAATAGTAATAATAGTAGTAGTAGTAGTAGTAGTAGTAGTAGTAGTAGTAGTAGTAGTAGTAGTAGTAGTAATAATGTAGCCTTACTAGGAACCGCTTCCATCCTGCGACGATATCTGTAATACCATCAAACGTCCACATCTGCCTATCCCAGGTCCTGGGTAAGGACTTGATAGGTAGACAAAATGCCAAATCCAGTCTGAACATCTGGCTGACTCTGCGATGATTAATAATAATAATAATAATAATAATAATAATAATAATAATAATAATAATAATAATAATAATAATAATAAAAAATAAAAATAAAAATAAAAAAAATAAAATAATAAAAGTTGGAAAGGACCTTGGAGATCTTCTAGTCCAACCTCCTGCTCAGGTAGGAAACCCTATACCAGGGGTCTTCAAACTTGGCCCTCCCAGAATTCTGGGAGTTGCAGTCCACAAATCATGAAGGGGCCTTAGTTCTGCCATGCTGGCTCAGGAATTCTGGGAGTTGAAGTCCACAAGTCATGAAGGGGCCTTAGTTCCCCCATGCTGGCTGAGGAATTCTGGGAGTTGAAGTCCATGAGTCATGAAAGGGCCTTATTTCCCCCAAGCTGGCTCAGGAATTCTGGGAGTTGAAGTCCCTGAGTCATAAAAGGGCCAAGTTTGAAGACCCCTGCCCTAGACCATTTCAGACAAGTGGCTATCCAGTCTCTTCTTAAAAACCTACAGTATTGGAGCATTCACAACTTCTGGAGGCAGATGGTTCCACTGATTAACTGTTCTATTGTCCGTGGTGAATTGATTCACGGACCCGCTTTAAATATCTTTTGTGGCCCCAGGCCCTGAAGACTTAACTCAAGATTTAAATCATAACATTTCTTCCAGCTTTCACCCATCCCTGTGACAATATCATGCTCCCCCCCTCCCAGGGGTCCACGGACCTCAGATTAAGAACCACTGCTTTAGGAGAAGGAAAATAAGGATTTAGGGATTTGGGTTGAAAAGTATGACTTAAACTTTACATTTGGCTAAAGCAGGATTGCTTTGATTTTGGATTAACGTCTTGGCCAAGTCTTCGTAGCTTGTAAATCTCAAATTATTGTTTAGTGTCTTATGGAAAGCTGGCCAGTGTGGTTTCTTAAGTGCCCCTTGGTGAAACCGGTGCACCAAGTGGGTTATCTGTATCCAGACGGCTGGGTGACTTTGGGCCAATCACCAGGAGAGAATGAGTTCTAGTCCCGCCTTAGGCATGAAAGCAGCTGGGTGACTTTGGGCCAATCACCAGGAGATAGTGAGTTCTAGTCCCGCCTTAGGCATGAAAGCCGGCTCAGCGCACGTTGTTGTTGTTGCTGTCGGAAAAATAGGAAGAGGAAGTTGTGTTGGATATGTTCACTGCCTTGAATTATTTGTAAAGAATAATAAAGGCAGGATATAAATAAAATAAAATAGGGTGGAATTAATATCCTGCAGCATATTTTCTTAACGTTCATCATGGTAAAGACATTGGCATGCTGTAGAAGCCACAGTGATATTGTGGGCATGGTGTCATTATGTAAATGAAGCAACTAGATGACCTCCAAGGTCCCTTCCGACATTATCAAGGAGAGAAGCAACCTAGAACTGAGGAGAAACTTCCTGACAGTTGGAACAATTAACCAGTGGAACTACCTGCCTCCAGAAGCGGTGAATGCTCCAACACTGGAAGTTTTTAAGAAGAGACTGGACAGCCATTTGTCTGAAATGGTATAGGGTTTCCTGCATGAGCAGGGGGCTGGACTAGATGACTTCCAAGGTCCCTTCCAACTTTATTATTATTATTATTATTATTATTATTATTATTATTATTATTATTATTATTATTATTGCATCATCTCTGTTTCCCTCCCTGAAACAAGCACAGCTGCATGTAAAGTTGGATCTACCTTGGTCCTCAACTTACGACCAGTCACTTAGTGACTGTTGAGAGTTCCAAAGGAACCCCAAAAGGTAGTTGGACCCCAGACTCGAAGTTCCAACGGCTACCCCTCCCTCCACGATCACGCAGTCGCTTTTGGGGGGCTTGGCAACCGACTCATTTTTATGCCAGTTTGCAGCATTCTTCGGTCCCGTGGCTCCAATTTTTGACTTTTTGTGTGTGTGTGTGTGTGGGAGAAATGATGTTTAATTTTGTCTTCAGGCCAAACACACCCATTGCAGACGATGGGTTTGCTGAAAGATCGCAGCATTCGCTTAGCGACCGCAGTGTCCGCTTTACATCCGCCACAAAAAAATGTTCTAAAATGGGGTCAGTCATATGGATGTCTTCAACTTACGCCCATCCTGACAGAATGACAGAAATTCTGGGCTCTCTTACAGTCGTAAATCAAGGACAATCTAATGATAGTCCTCAACTTACAACGGTGCATTTAGTGACCGTTCGAAGTTACAACGGCAATGAAAAAAGTGACTTACGACCGTTTTTCACACTTACGACCGTTGCAGCATCCCCCCCGTGGTCACGTGATTTACATTCAGAGGCTTGAGAACTGTCTCACATTTATGATGGTTGATCTGTCCTGGGGTCATGTGTTCATCTTTTGCGACCTTCTGGCAAGCAAAGGGCAAGCAAAGCAGGGCAGGGGGTTGGACTAGATGACCTCCAAGGTCCCTTCCAACTTTATATTATTATTGTTGTTGTTGTTGTTGTTATTATTATTATTATTATTATTATTATTATTATTATTAAGTCAATGGGGGGAAGCCAGATTCACTTAACAATGGTGTTACTAAGTGAAGAACTGCAGTGATTGGCTTAACAGATGCAGCGAAAAAAGTCGTAAAACGGGGCAAAACTCACTGAACAAAAATTCTCACTTAGCAACAGAAATTTTGGGCTCAATTGTGGTCATAAGCTGAGGACTACCTGTATATCTTTGTGCCTAGAAATCTTTGGAGGTTTTTTCCTTTTTTAAAAAAACAAAACAAAAACTGAGATTGACATGCGGACCGAAATCTGCGCCTGATTAAATCCTAAACTTTCAAACGGAACAATCTGAAGCCCGGTACCTACTGTATATTACAAAACAGAATTGCAGATTTTCAATTTCTGCTTTTCTTGTTTTCTTTGCTTTTTCTTCTGGTTGTCAGTAAGCCGGAGAGGATATTGCTTTGCTTATTGCCTTATTAAGTTTTCTCCTTTCGTACAACGCTCTGATGCCCTTCTGGGGAATTATATATCCTGCAGATCGTAACTTCAGCTGCAGTTTGGATATTTGAAAAAAATGTTGGGCAAGCAGCACATCGAGATCGGATAAAGTTGGGAAGGATGAAATGTGTGGTGGAGACAAGGATAGGGAAGAAAGCTCTGGATTATTGTTTAGCCCAGATAACATAGACCAGGGCTTTTCGACCTTTTCACCCATTGTACCACTCTTAGGATATGGCAATATCCGAGTACCACCAGTCGCCTAGCAAGATGTCAGAAAATTGATGACCCCCCCCAAAAAAGTGATAAAAGTACAGGTAGTCCTCGACTTACAACAGTTCGCTTAGTGACTGTTCGAAGTTACAATGGCACTGAAAAAAGTGCCCCCCAAGCCACAGCTGAGCAAGACACCTGCCTGCCCACCCGGCCGCGCTCTTCCTCCTGTCCGAGGTTTCCATTGTTGTGAGCATTTCTGTTGAGGATTGGCAGCGGGGGTGGGGTGGGGGGGTGTTTGGTTTTTTTTTTTTAAAAAAAAACTTTTTATTTATAAAACAATTAAAAAAAACAAACAAACATTGGATTTGACGTGACATTCCAGTATATACATTCTTATCAGATTATATCATATTTAACAATCAATTCATTATCTCTACATATACATTAAATTTTATATACATTATCTATTCTAAAATAACATACATTTCTATCTTATCATTCGTCTTTAATCGTCTTTGGTTTTTATTCCCCCCGTCTGCTGGGTGGTTGCAGCAGGTTTTGGTCCCTTCACATGACCCTGGGACACTGTGACCGTCATAAATACGAATCAGTTGCCAAGCATCTGAATGTAAATCACAAGACCCTGGAGAGGCTGCAACATTCCAGCTGATCGGTGCTTCTTCTGGGCTCAGCAGAAGCGCCAGGATCAGCGCCAAGTTCCAGCTGGAGCCTGGTGCTGATCCTGGCACTTCCGCTGAGCCGTGACAGCCCTGCAGCTCCAGCCGTCTCTCGCTCAGGCTTGTGCGGTGCTGCCACCGGTTCAGCTCATTCCCCTGCTACCACTTTTCTAGGTCGCGTACCACCTGCCAGGTGCCAATGTACCACAGGTGGTACCCGTACCACTGGTTGAAAAGCCCTGACATAGACGATGGATTTGAGACAATAAAGGATACTCCGTTAGTAAGAGGTGATGTTCTAGGATGAGAAATAGAAAATGTCTATGAAATAAAATAATAATAATAATAATAATAATAATAATAATAATAATAATAATAATAATAATAATAATAATAATAATAATAATAATAATAATAATAAAGTTGGAAGGGACCTTGGAGGTCATCTAGTCCAACCCCCTGCTCAGGCAGGAAACCCTATATCGTTTCAGACAAATGGCTGTCCAGTCTCTTCTTAAAAACTTCCAGTGTTGGAGCATTCGCAGCTTCTGGAGGCAGGTGGTTCCACTGGTTAATTGTTCTCACTGTCAGGAAGTTTCTCCTTAGTTCTAGGTTGCTTCTCTCCTTGATTAGTTTCCATCTGTTGCTTATCTAAGTAAGTAAGAGGTGTATTTTAGATATTATAATTTTTACGCCGTCAAATAAAGGAAATTTGGGTTACCCGAAATTTAAAGACTATGGATATTAAAGGTTAAATTGGAAGACTGTAATTACAAATTAAAAATTGGGTAAAATTTAAATACAGGACATGGATATGTATAAGCATAAATATATTGATAAATGTTTTAACTTGAGATTGTTATAATTACAAATTTACTAGCTTAAATATGATATAGCCAATGTTAAGGGAAGTAAAGAAGGAATCTTTTGATGATGTAACCTGAGATATGTACTAAAGATTTTGTTATTGTACGATTGACTACCCAATCACCACGCTGCTTTCTAAATACTTAAATGGAAAACTGGAAAAACCAATAAAAACTTGTTATATATAAAAAAAAGAATAGGGAAGAAAGAGACAGGCTGTTCAACATTCAGCAAATTGAAAACCAGCAGATCCAGCACTTCGCTTTTCCATATTGAGTCTCGCCGTCGTAAGCACCCTTGGCTGCCCCAGGCTAGTTGCTGGCAGCGTAAATTCCCTTTAATACTAATTCAGCCAGTCAGGACTGGAGCAGGAACGAAGTGTTTGTGTGTGAATTTTGTTGTTTTTTAATAAATGCATTAGCAAGCCTAATGTTTGCAAAAAGTCTAGCAGGTTTCAAGGAAAAGATTGAGGGAGCGATGCAACTCTACAACTACAGCGACAAAAGTAAAAATAATAATAATAGTAAAGCACGAATTAGGGATGACTTCTGTGCCTTTGGCATAATTGCAGAACCCAGAAGGTCGAGGCCTAGGTGATCTCTGAGGTTGCTGGTGTGCTTGTAGGCTTTTTGCTTCCAGACTAAGCAACGTCATCAATGCTAGTGGATGTGGGGTTTGCTGCTCGCGCTGACGACGTCGCTCTGTTCTGATGGATTGAGGTCTTCTCTCTGTTTCTTCCTCCAGCTTCACAGCTGCTGATGTTTGGGACCTACTTTGCCGTGGTCCTTGGGCTGTACCTGGTGCCCCTCACCATCTCCTCCCCTTGCATCATGGAAAGGAAGGACCTGGGGCCCAGACCGGCCCTCCTTGGCCACCGGGGAGCCCCCATGGTAGGTAGGCCTCGTTTCATTCCCTTCACACACACACACACAGCCCAGCTTTAAGCACAGATTATGGAACACCCTGTTTGGCCACATATTGTTACATGTTAATGTAATTATATACTATTATGTTATAGTATATACTATTATATTATATACTATACTATTATATACTATCATATACTATACTATTATAAACTATCGTATAGTATAGTATATGATAGTATATATAATAGTATATAATAGTATAGTAACTATATAATACTATTATATACTATTATATATGCTATCATATACTATATTATTATATACTATACTAATATATACTATTATATGCTATCATATACTATACTATCATGTACTATACTATTATATACTATCATATACTATACTAGTGTATACTATTATATACTATCATATACTATACTATCATATACTATACTAGTATATACTATCATATACTATACTATCATATACTAAACTAGTGTATACTATTATATACTATCATATACTATACTATTATATACTATATTAGTATATACTATCATATACTATACTATCATATACTAAACTAGTATATGCTATCATATACTATATTATTATATACTATATTAGTATATACTATCATATACTATTACTATACTATACTATCACATACTATACTATTATATACTATCATATTATATACTATACTATTATATACTATCATATTATATACTATACTATTATATACTATCATACATATATACTAATATATACTATCATATACTATACTATACTATCATATACTATATTAGTATATACTATTATATATTATTACTATACTATACTATCACACTATACTATTATATACTATCATATACTATACTATCATATACTATACTATTATATACTATCATATACTATACTATACTATCATATACTATATTAGTATATACTATTATATACTATCATATACTATACTATACCATACTATTATATACTATCATATACTATGCTATTATGTTATATAATATACTATACTATACTATTACCCAGTGGTGGGATTCAGCCAGTTTGCACTATTTCGGCAGAACCGGTAGCTAATTTTTTGTTGCCCAGTCCCCGAATGGACTTCTGGAAGCGGCATCCACACAGAGAACCGGTTGTTCACCTATTTGAATCCCACCACTGCTATTACCACTATACTATACTATACAGTATTGGTATTAGTATTAATATTAATAAAGTATAGTGTGCTTTAATATTGATAATAAATTAATATTTTCATGTTACTTTATCAAAATATAAAATACAAAGAAAAATGGAAAATAATGGCTAAAAAGGGGAAGAGGAAAAAGTGTAAAGGGGAAAAGAAAAAGTCAAAACATTCCGACTCGTTTTGGTGCCGTTGAATAAGGCAATGACATGCAAGCTGGTTAAGATATTGAAATTGAGGAACTGGAGCAGTGAGGTTGTGCAAGTTCTGGCAGTCAACCAGAACACACACACACACACACACACACACACACACACACTTGATTGGTTGGAGTGTGTGCTGACCCAAAGGGCATAGATAGAGATGATAAGCCGACAGACAGATAAACAGATAGATAAGTGGAAAACCATCGTAAGTCACTTTTTTCAGTGCCGTTGTAACTTCAAACGGTCACTAAATGAACTGTTGTAAGTGGAGGACTAGGTGTAATGGCACAATGGACACTTTGAGAAATGAAAAGGGACTAGGAGATGATCAGAGGGCCAGAAACTACCCTCCTTTCGTCTCCCCGGTTTACAACTCAGCTCCTTCTGTTGGAGTTTCCAATTAAATGATGCTAATCTTGACTTTTCCCCCAGTTCATTTCATCCAAAATCCTTTTAATGGATTTTTTTTTAAAGGGCATTTTTGCTGCTTAGGGTAAAGGAAAATTAGTGCGATGCTCAGCCTGCGTTTAATTGACGGTAATCGTTCCAAATTTAGGACATACCTTTTATTTTTATTTTATTTTTTTCATTTTGGCAGTGAAAAAAAATCCTAATATTTTTTTTCTTACTATGGTAGGTAGGTAGGTAGGTATCCATTCCGGTGTGTGCGTGTATGTATGTGTAAACACATACACACACATATTGCAACCAGATTAAAAGTAAATATAATTTATTTTCTCTGTTTTTTTCTCTAGTTAGCACCTGAAAACACATTGATGTCCTTCCAGAAAGCAATGGAAGAAAAGGTCTACGGTGTGCAGGCAGATGTGGTGATAAGGCAAGTCTCTCTGCTTGTTCTCAAGGTTAACAGGTGTCTCTGTGTGTGTGTGTGGGGGGGGTGTCTCCAAACTTGGCAACTTTAAGACTTGTGGACTTCAACTCCCAGAATTCCCCAGCCACAAGTCTTAAAGTTGCCAAGTGGCCTGGCTGGCTGAGGAATTCTGGGAGTTGAAGTCCACAAGTTGCCAAGGTTGGAGAAAGATGCTTTGTCTGTTTTTGGTCTCCAAATTCCCTGCCCTGGTTTACATTCCTAGTTCTGTGCAGCCATTCAGCTCCCAAGAGCAGAGATTCACAGTGGATCTTATCAGATAATAATAATAATAATAATAATAATAATAATAATAATAATAATAATAATAATAATAATAATAATAATAATAATAGTGGCAGTGCCTGGAGACAGCAGAATAGACGAGAAAGAACTGGAGAAGATAACAAAATACAAAGACCTACAAATAGAAATAGAAAGACTGTGGCAAAGGCAAGCAAGGGTAGTACCAATAGTAATAGGCGCCTTAGGTGCAATTCCAAAACAACTTGAGCACCACTTGAATACCATCATCGGCATTGACAAATTCGCCATTAGTCAATTGCAAAAGGCGGCCTTACTAGGAACTGCTTCCATCCTGCGACGAGATCTGTAATACCATCAAACATCCACATCTGCCTATCCCAGGTCCTTGGTAAGGACTCGATAGGTAGACAAAATGCCAAATCCAGTCTGAACATCTGGCTGACTGTGCGATGATCCAT
>NW_015387033.1:300693-305411 GCF_001527695.2 Protobothrops mucrosquamatus
GTGGACTTCAACTCCCAGAATTCCTCAGCCAGCATGGGGGAACTATGGCCCCTTCATGACTCATGGACTGCAACTCCCAGAATTCCTGAGCCAGCATGGGGGAAACTTTGGCTCCTTCATGACTCGTGGACTTCAACTCCCAGAATTCCTCAGCCACCATGGCTCAGCTTGGAAACCTCTCCCTTTCTCCTCAGCATGGCTGGCTCAGGAATTCTGGGAGTTGAAGTCCACGAGTCATAAAAGAGCCGAGGTTGCCTACCCTTGGGCTAGACAGTCACTTGTCTGAGATGATAGAGGTTTTCCTGCTTGAGCAGGGGGCTGGACTAGAAGACCTCCAAGGTCCCTCCCAGCTCTATTCTATATATTTGACCCAGCAGGATAATTATTATTACATTCTTGTGTTCTTCTGTTCACAGTTATGACGGAGTGCCTTTTCTTATGCACGACCAGACTTTGCGAAGAACGACCAACGTCGAGGAAGTATTTCCAGAACTAGCTTACGATCATTCCTCCACCTTCAACTGGACAGATCTGGAAAGACTAAATGCAGGCAAATGGTTCCTCAAGGTGTGTAAGTAAGTAGTAATATTATGTCCAGCGGTGGTTGACACCCCCTCAAAAGGGATGTAGTGAAGCTAGAGAAGGTTTGTAGGACCACAACTGAGATGGGGTGCGTGTGCAGCAAACAGCCAAAAAAGCTAATACAACACAGTGCTAGGTTGCATTAACAGAAAGGTAGAATCAAGATCACGGGAAGTAATAGTAACACTTTGTAAAGCCTTACTAAGACCACACTAGGAATACTGCATCCAGTTTTGGTTACCCCAATACAAAAACAGATGTTGAGATTTTGGAAAGAGTGCGGAGAAGAGCAGCAAAGAGGATTAGGGGACCGGAGGCTAAAACATACAAAGAACGGTTGCTGGAATTGAGTAGGTCTAGTTAAATTAAGGACTAGTGGTGACACAATAGCAGTCTTCCAATATTTGAGGGGCTGCCCCGAAGAAGAGGGAGTCAAGCTATTCTCCAAAGCGCCTGAAGGCTGGACAAGAAGCAACGGATGGAAACTCATCAAGGAGAGAAGCAACCTAGAACTAAGGAGAAACTTCCTGACAGTGAGAACAATTAACCAGTGGAACTACCTGCCTCCAGAAGCTGTGAATGCTCCAACACTGGAAGTTTTTAAGAAGAGACTGGACAGCCATTTGTCTGAAATGGTATAGGGTTTCCTGCCTGAGCAGGGGGTTGGCTAGATGACTTCCAAGGTCCCTTCCAACTCTGTTATTCTGTTACTCAAACAAAGAGAAAGATTGGAGAGACATGATAGCAGTCTTCCAATATCTCAGGGGCTGCCCCAAAGAAGAGGGAGTCAAGCTATTCTCCAAAGCCCCTGAAGGCAGGACAAGAAGCAACGGATAGAAACTCATCAAGGAGAGAAGCAACCTAGAACTAAGGAGAAACTTCCTGACAGTGAGAACAATTAACCAGTGGAACAACCTGCCTCCAGAAGCGGTGAATGCTCCAACACTGGAAGTTTTCAAGAAGAGACTGGATAGCCATTTATCCGAAATGGTATAGGGTTTCCTGCCTGAGCAGGGGGTTGGACTAGATGACCTCCAAGGTCCCTTCCAACTTTATTATTATTATTATTATTATTATTATTATTATTATTATTATTATTATTATTATTATTATTATTATTATTATTATTATTATTATTATTATTATTATTATTATCTTTTATTCATTAGACGTGAACCTCAGTCAACTGAACATTCAAATTGACTGGTGCTAATGGTTGACACGGGTTGCTACCAGCATCCTAGGTGTCAACGAGGTACCTCCTTAAAATATAAGAGGATGATGATGATGATGATGATGATCATCATCATCATCATCATCATTATTATTATTATTATTATTATTATTATTATTATTATTATTATTATTATTATTATTATTATTATTATTATTTGAAGACCCCTGATATAGGGTTTCCTGCCTGAGCAGGGGGTTGGACTAGATGACCTCCAAGGTCCCTTCCAACTTTATTATTATTATTATTATTATTATTATTATTATTATTATTATTATAGTCCCAGTTGCCTTTTGGGGGGAAAAAATCACCTTTGGGGCAACCATGATCTGGATGACATTTGTCCACCTGATTTGTCAAATCATACCTGCCGTCTTGAAAGTGCGACGTTCGCCCTTTCTTTCCACAGAATGACCCCTTCTGGACAGTCAGCTCCCTTTCCCCGTCTGACTTCGTCAAAGCCGCCAATCAGTCGGTCTGCAGACTGACCGAGATGCTAGAGATGGTCAAGGGCAACGCCACCGTCCTCTTGAACCTTCAAGGCCTGCCCGAAGACCACCCCTACTTCGGCACTTCGGTCAACGTCACCCTGGAAGNGACTTCAACTCCCAGAATTCCTGAGCCAGCATGGGGAAACTGTGGCCCCTTCATGACTCGTGGACTTCAACTCCCAAAATTCCTGAGCCAGCATGAGGGAACTATGACCCCTTCATGACTCGTGGACTTCAACTCCCAGAATTCCTGAGCCAGCATGGGGGAACTATGGCCCCTTCATGACTCGTGGACTTC
This sequence comes from Protobothrops mucrosquamatus, assembly GCF_001527695.2. Classification (NCBI taxonomy): domain Eukaryota; kingdom Metazoa; phylum Chordata; class Lepidosauria; order Squamata; family Viperidae; genus Protobothrops; species Protobothrops mucrosquamatus. Next base: position 303,299 of record NW_015387033.1, read on the forward strand.
AACTCCCAAAATTCCTGAGCCAGCATGGGGGAACTGTGGCCCCTTCATGACTCGTGGACTGCAACTCCCAGAATTCCTGAGCCAGCATGGGGGAACTATGGCCCCTTCATGACTCGTGGACTTCAACTCCCAGAATTCCTGAGCCAGCATGGCTCAGCTTGGAAATCTTTCCCTTTCCCCTCAGCATGGCTGCCTCAGGAATTCTGGGAGTTGAAGTCCACGAGTCATAAAAGAGCCGAGGTTGCCTACCCTTGGGCTAGACAGTCACTTGTCTGAGATGATAGAGGTTTTCCTGCTTGAGCAGGGGGCTGGACTAGAAGACCTCCAAGGTCCCTCCCAGCTCTATTCTATATATCTGACCCAGCAGGATAATTATTATTACATTCTTGTGTTCTTCTGTTCACAGTTACGACGGAGTGCCTTTTCTTATGCACGACCAGACTTTGCGAAGAACAACCAACGTCGAGGAAGTATTTCCAGAACTAGCTTACGATCATTCCTCCACCTTCAACTGGACAGATCTGGAAAGACTAAATGCAGGCAAATGGTTCCTCAAGGTGTGTAAGTAAGTAGTAATATTATGTCCAGCGGTGGTTGACACCCCCTCAAAAGGGATGTAGTGAAGCTAGAGAAAGTCTGTAGGACCACAACTGAGATGGGGTGCGTGTGCGGCAAACAGCCAAAAAAGCTAATACAATACAGGCTGCATTAACAGAAGGGTAGAATCAAGATCACGGGAAGTAATAGTAACACTTTGTAAAGCCTTACTAAGACCACACTAGGAATACTGCATCCAGTTTTGGTTACCCCAATACAAAAACAGATGTTGAGATTTTGGAAAGAGTGCGGAGAAGAGCAACAAAGAGGATTAGGGGACCGGAGGCTAAAACATACAAAGAACGGTTGCTGGAATTGAGTAGGTCTAGTTAAATTAAGGACTAGTGGTGACACGATAGCAGTCTTCCAATATTTGAGGGGCTGCCCCAAAGAAGACGGGGTCAACCTATTCTCCAAAGTGGCTGAAGGCAGGACAAGAAGAAACAGATAGAAATTAATCAAGGTGAGAATCAACCTAGAAATAAGGAGAAATTTCCTGACAGTTAGAACAACTCACCAGTGGAATTCCTTGCCTCCAGAAGTTGTGGGTGCTCCGTCACTGGAGATTTTTAAGAAGAGACTGGACGGGCATTTGTCAGAAATAATATGTCTCCTGCGTGAGCAGGGGTTGGACTAGAAGACCTCCAAGGTCCCTTCAAACTCCGTTATACCGTTACTACTACAGGGGCTGCAACAGCTTCCCTATGAGTAAAGATTGCAATATTTGGGCTCCCCCCCCTTAATTCTAGCAGGATGGCAAATTTGCAGGGACTTTTAATGGTGATCTCCAGAATTAGGCATGTTTTTTGATAAAAATGGACAGGGGGAAGTTGGTTTTTTTTTTGTTTTTTTGTTTTAGTTTCCCAAATTGTAGAACCCGACCTCAACCCATGAAATTGAATGTTGGAAAAACCAGGGCAGACAACAGGAAAGTTTTTTTTTCTTTTCCTTACCCAACATATAATTCGACTTTGGAATTTGATTCCGTGAGATTGGGAGTTTGCTAATTACTTGGCTGCCCCAAAGGTGGGTTTTTTTTGTTTTTTTTTTTAACAAAAGGCAACTGGACTTTCTTGGGTTTTTTTTTTTTTCCTTTGAAAAGTTTTCCCTTCTCATCCGAGAGGCTTCAGAGAACTGAAGAAACCTCTTGGGTGGGCAGGGAAACACTTTCCAAGGAAAAGAAACAAGGAAGTCTAATCTAACGAAGAGAAGGACGAGGGGGGACATGATAGCCGTGTTCCAGTATCTCAGGGGCTGCCCCAAAGAAGAGGGAGTCAAGCTCTTCTCCAAAGCGCCTGAAGGCAGGACAAGAAGCAGCGGATGGAAACTGACCAAGGAGAGAAGCAACCTAGAACTAAGGAGAAACTTCCTGACAGTGAGAACAATTAACCAGTGGAACAACCTGCCTCCAGAAGCGGTGAATGCTCCAACACTGGAAGTTTTTAAGAAGAGACTGGACAGCCATTTGTCTGAAATGGTATAGGGTTTCCTGCCTGAGCAGGGGGTTGGACTAGAT
>NW_015387033.1:307503-336291 GCF_001527695.2 Protobothrops mucrosquamatus
TTCTTTCCACAGAATGACCCCTTCTGGACAGTCAGCTCCCTTTCCCCGTCTGACTTCGTCAAAGCCGCCAATCAGTCGGTCTGCAGACTGACCGAGATGCTAGAGATGGTCAAGGGCAACGCCACCGTCCTCTTGAACCTTCAAGGCCTGCCCGAAGACCACCCCTACTTCGGCACTTCGGTCAACGTCACCCTGGAAGCCGTCCTCGCCTCGGGCATCCCTCAGCAGGCTGTGAGTTGCACGGGACTTTTGTGGGTAGTGCCTAAGCAGTAGCACTTAGACTCACGTACCACTTCACCGCCCTCTCTAAGCGGTTTAGAGAGTCAGCATATTTGCCCCCCCCCCCCACACACACACCAACAATCTGGGTCCTCATTTTAGCGACCTCGGAAGGACGGAAGGCTGAGTCAACTGTGAGCCGGTCAGGATCGAACTCCATACTGTGGGCAGAGTTTGCCTGCAATACTGCATTCTAATCATTGTGCCACCATGGCTCCTTCCTTTCCTCCTTAGCTCCCTCCCTCCTTTCCTCCTTCCTTCCTTTCCTCCCTCCCTCCCTTCTTCCTTTCCTCCCTCCCTCCTTTCCTTCCTCCTTCCTTCCTTCCTTTCCTCCCTCCTTCCTTCCCTCCCTCTTTTCCTCCTTCCTTCCTTCCTTTCCTCCTTCCCTTCCTCCTTCCCTTCCTCCTTCCTTCCTTCCTTCCTTTCCTCCCTCCTTCATTCCCTCCCTCTTTTCATTCCTTCCTTTCCTCCCTCCCTCTCTCATTCCTTCCCTCCTTTCCTTCCTTCCTTCCCTCCCTCCTTTCCTCCTTCCTTCCCTCTTTCCTTCCTTTCTTCCTTTCCTTCCTCCCTCCTTCCTTCCTTCCTTCCTTCCTACCTACCTACCTACCTACCTACCTACTTAGCAATAGCACTTAGACTTATATACCACTTCACAGCCTTCTCTAAGCTGTTTAGAGAGTCAGTATATTGCCCCCAACAAACTGGGTCCTCATTTTACTGTCCTCGGAAGGATAGAAGGCTGAGTCAACCGTGACCCGGTCAGGATCGAACTCCAGACTGTGGGCAGAGTTAGCAATAACAGTAGCACTTAGACTTACACACCACTTCCCCGCCCTCTCTAAGCGGTTTATCGAGTCAGCATATTTGCCCTCAACAATCTGGGTTTTCATTTTACGGGCCTCGGAAGTCAGGATCGAACTCCTGGCAGTGAGCAGAGTTTGCTTGCAATACTGCATTCTAACCACTGCGCCACCACGGCTCTGCCGGGTAGCTGTGGGACAGACGTTGGGGCTCCTGCCTCAGTGCCAGCAAAAATGAAATCAAAAATCCAAAGCGGAAGAGGGTTTATGGATAGATAAGCGAGCAACTCGGCTACGACAGACCCACAAGAACGACGAGAGTTGTAGGACAATCCTGGGCAGAACCGGCCCTCCAAAAGAGTTTTGCTTTGCTCTTGATTCATTTAATGAACCGGAATAAACACAGGTAGACCTCGACGTAACAACCACAACTGACCCCCAAATTGCCATTGCTCAGCATGACAACTGCGAAGTGAGTTTTGCCCCAGTTTAGAACCTTGCTTGCCACCGTTGTTAAGTTGGTCACACGGTTGTGAAGTGAATCCGGCTTCCCCCTTGCCTTTGCTTGGAAGGAAAGTGGCAAAAGCTGATCAGTTAACGATGCAACCGTCATAAGTACATGCCAGTTGCCAAGCATCTTAAATTTTGATCACCTGACCCTGGGGATGCTGCAAAGGTCCTAAGTGTGGAAAACAGTCAAAAGGCACTTTTTTTCCAACGCCCTTGTAACTTGGGAGAGTCGCTAAACGAAGGGTTGTAAGTCAAGGATTACCTGCACTCATGGTTTGTCCAGCTCACGTTGGTTAAGTGTACCCACCTACGTTTTCACGATTCCAGCTAAGGCATCGGCACATCTTTTGAGTTACTTCGGACTCTGGTGAGCTATTGTAACTCCGATTGCTCCAAAGCATCTCCTGTTACTTCTGGGGTTGGTCCCCTTTGAGGTTGTTAAAACGGGAGAAAAGAGGGGCGACGAGAAGGTCCACTACACCAACGGGTTAGACCTGTCCGTTGACCAAGCTCTTCAGCGGGGGCCTAAGGTTGTCTGGATACCCGTCTTCTGTCTACGGGTCGCCAACTCTCTGGTTCCAAAGGTCTACGAGTTGGACTCTATGTGGTTCCAGTGGGTGGCCCTATAGTCCAAGCGAAGAGTCCGCGCTGATCCGATCCTTTGGCCTGTTTTTCAGAGGCGGTGCCTGATGGGCAATGCCATCTTTCCAAAGGGTACCCCATCTTCTCACTTACGGCCCCGGTTGCTCGCACTTTGTGCTTGCGCTTCTGGAGACGTTCCTTCTGCCTCTGTTTTTTTAATGTTCCCCTCTGTCAACGCTGCTAACGTTGGGTGTTCTTGCTTTGACAAAATATGAAGAGGCAGCCACTCTTATATTAATAATAATAATAATAGTAAAGTTGGAAGGGACCTTGAAAGTCATCTAGTCCAACCCCCTGCTCAGGCAGGAAACCCTATACCATTTCGGACAAATGGCTGTCTAGTCTCTTCTTAAAAACTTCCAGTGTTGGAGCATTCACAGCTTCTGGAGGCAGGTTGTTCCACTGGTTAATTGTTCTCACTGTCAGGAAGTTTCTCCTTAGTTCTAGATTGCTTCTCTCCTTGATTAGTTTCCACCCGTTGCTTCTTGTCCTGCCTCCAGGCGCTTTGGATAAGCTGTGTGGTATTTTTAAGAGTTAAATTAGATGATGCTAGGAGGGGAGGAGAGAGAATGTGTGTGGGGATTAGTCAAGATAAGACACCGCAGGCTACAGAAGATTGGCAAAAACTTTGGGATAGAAAGATTAAACTTACTAAAGCAGCCTCACTTAAAGAAAACTTATATAAAAATGTTTTATAGATGGCATATGACACCAGTTAGATTAGCGAAAAAATGTTTAAAAACGTATCGAACATTTGCTGGAAATGTAAACAAAAACCAGGTACCTACTACCATGCCTGGTGGACATGCCCTAAGAGGCAAAGAAATTTTGGTTTAGGATCCATCGATGGCTGGAAAAAAAATGACTAAAATACAAATAGACTTTAAGCCTGAAATGTTTTTGTTAGGATTATCAGGAACTAATTATGGAAAAGAAAATGAATATTTAATACTACACGTATTGACGGAGGTGAGAATAGTATTTGCCCAATTTTGGAAAAAAATGAAGATTTACCATCTGATCAGACTATAATTACTAAAATTTTAGAATGTGCAGAAATGGATAGATTAGCTTTAGAGATCAGAGAGAAAGAAGACTCTTATCTACTTTGAAACATGGGAAATTTTTTTATCAATGGCTAGCAATACGATAGAATGAGAAAATATTTTGAAATTAATTTGGTTGAATGTGATTTCTAAGCATTAGTGATTATAATTAATGGTTCCGGCTAATGATTATAATTATGGTTCCGGCTAATGAAACACTTCAAAGAACTTCCAGGCATTGGTTTTCCTAAAAGTAATTTATTGTTACAAAATGTAAGCACAGGCATAACGAAGGTATGCTAAGATCTAAATTCTCTTCTTCTGAGCAGTTAAATTATCAGCATGTTCCCTCCCTAAATTAGCTGTCATATATCACGGTTATCCAATTAGTGTGAAGGTCAAAGGTTTCCTTCCTCTCTCTTTCCCGGGCTTTTCCCTCCACCCTCTTCTGCTCTGCATTAACTCTAAAAATACCAGACAGTTCTGCATATTGTCAAAGCAAAAATATACAGTATTTGCAGCGTTGACCTATAACTTATTAATATTTTATTAATTATGGTTATTTAGTAAGATGAATGTTATTTATATCTTTTATTCTTACGGTTATTGTTAACCCAGTTTATTATAATTGTTTAGTACTATATAAGTGATGTTTATTTGATTTTGATACCCGGACGGTAACTTGCTTGTTAAGCGTGGATTTTTTGTTGTACCCACCACCAATTCCCTGGCGTTTACCCTTTCCTATACCCCTATTGATCCCATTCCTTTCCAATCCTTATAAAACCCAATAAAATATTTTTTTAAAAAAAAAAAAAGAACAAAAGGGAAACTTTGCCCTTCAAACTAATTGGAGAACTGCAAATCAGAGAAGGGAAATAATGCTGGAATATTATGTGCTCAGGGGAGGGGAATTCAGATCTTGGCATCCACTATGCTGTGCCGACACTTTCACGATTAAAGACTTTTTAGGATAAACAATGCCTGGAAGTTCTTTGAAGTGTTTCATTAGTCGGAACCATGACACCCTTAGTATACGAAATTAGGCATTTTATAGAATCGATAGCTGAGGTCCCCAACCATTGGGGCACCAGGGACCGGTTCCGTGGTTTTCCCACCGACCGGAAGGTGCGTGGTTTTGTGTGCTGCCTGCATCCCAAGGATGGGACTTTGCTTGTTTGTGCAGACCGGTTGCTGGCATGCCGCGGCCCGGTACCGGTCCACAGACCGGGGGTTGGGGACCTCTGAATGCCACAAAAGGGACGTCAAAGTATGAAATGCTGAATATTTCACACATTTTCCTAAGCCAGGGGTCCCCAACCCCCTGGTTGGTGGACCAGCAGCAGTCCACAACCCGCCAGGAACCGGGCCACGCAAACAAGCAAAGTCCCATCCGTGCGCAGGCGGGATCCAGGAAGCATGCAAAACCAGGTCCCTCCCATCCGTGGGAAAAACGCCCTCCATGGAACCAGTCTCTGACGCCCAAAAGGTTGGGAGGGGGCAGTGTCCTAGGCCAGTGGACCCCAACCTTTTTTGCACCAGGGACCGGTTCAGTGGAGAGAGTTTTTCCCCGCGAACCGGAGCGTGTGTGGTTTTGTGTGGTTCCTGCATCCCGTGGATGGGGCTTTGCTTGTTTGTGCGGACTGGTTGCTGGCATGCCCGATACCGGTCCACGGATCAGAGGTCGGGGACCCCTGTCCTAGGCCTTCCATGCAACCGGCAACATAATAAAATGTTCCCACTAAAATGTTATTTTAGCCTTCCTTGTTGATGGTCTTTTTTTCCTCTTGTGTGTTTTTTTCCCCCCTGTACTTTATTTTGCATTTCTTCTTTCATTTTCGTATATATGTCTTTTCGATAAAGGTTTGGCTCCTTAAAACTGGTCCTCCCTCTCTTAATTTCTCCCCTCCACCCCTATAGGGAATATGTCAGTGCAAATCTGAGCGTCAACCTGTACATCGTCAACGAGCCCTGGCTGTATTCCATCCTCTGGTGCATGGGGGTTGAGTCGGTCACCTCGGACAATTCGCATGTTCTCCGCCGGCTGCCTTCCCCCCTCTGGCTGATGGTAAGTGGCTTTCATTGGCGACTGTTCTTTGGCTGGGCTTTTTCCCAAAGGCGCATCGGTCAAAGGGGAGTTTGCATACCACAGACGGTAATCTTTATTCTGAAGCTCAATTACAGGTTCTCCTTGACTTGACAACAACAACAATAATAATAAGAGTTGGAAGGGACCTTGGAGGTCATCTAGTCCAACCCCCTGCTCAGGCAGGAAACCCTATACCATTTCAGACAAATGGCTGTCCAATCTCTTCTTAAACACTTCCAGTGTTGGCGCACTCACCACTTCTGGAGGCAGGTAGTTCCACTGGTTAATTGTTCTCACTGTCAGGAAGTTTCTCCTTAGTTCTAGGTTGCTTCTCTCCTTGATTAGTTTCCATCGGTTGCTTCTTGTCCTGCCTTCAGGTGCTTTGGAGAATAGCTTGACTCCCTCTTCTTTGGGGCAGCCCCTGAGATACTGGAAGGCTGCTATCATGTCCCCCCTCGTCCTTCTCTTCATTAAACTAGACATACCCAATTCCAGCAACCGTTCCTTGTATGCTTTAGCCTCCAGTCCCCTGATCATCTTTGTTGCTCTTCTCTGCACTCTTTCTAAAAGAATGCAAATGACCAGTTTTTCTGCCAGGAGTATAAATTTTTCCGTTCCCCACCATCCAGTCAGAGCTGAAGAAGCTTCCTGGATGAGAATCGAAACATCTTCAAAGAAAAGCCAACACAGTGCTGGGCTGCATTAACAGAGGGATAGAATCAGGATCACGTGAAGGGTTAATACCACTTTACAAGGCCTTGGTAAGGCCACACTTGGAATACTGCATCCAGTTTTGGTCACCATTCTATTCTATTCTATTCTATTCTATTCTATTCTATTCTATTCTATTCTATTCTATTCTATTTACTCTACTCTACTCTACTCTATTCTGTACACCTGGTTGTACAGGTGTGATAACCAAAATGTTGAGAGGTTCTATGTTAGAAGAGCAGGAATTAATTTAGTAAAATTCAAGAATCTTAAAAGTTTTAGCTTGCCTATGAGTGTGTCTTTACAGAGATTTATGGTGTGTGTCAGTGTCTTGAAAACTTGGCAACTTTACGAAGTGTAGACTTCAACTCCCAGAATTCCCCTGCCAGTATGGCTGCCTGGGGAATTCTAGGAATTGGCCCATACCTGCTGGGTAGGGAATTCTGGGAGTTGAAGTCCACACATGCTGGCTAGGGAATTCTGGGAATTGAAGTTTACATATCTTAAATGAAAAAGGCCTGGGTATTAATGGTTAAACCTGACCATTTCTCTGCTCCCATTCCCCACATTTAGGGGGAGTTGTTTTTTTTTAAAAAAAACCTTAATCTTTCTTAAGTTGTTTTCCTTAATTTCCAGCCTCGGGACGAATACCATCTAATCTGGATAACGGCCGACCTCGCTTCTTTTGTCATCATTGTGGGGATTTTTATCTTCCAGAAGTAAGTAGCACCTACCGATGACTTTGTAATATTGTTAAGAGTCTTCCCATGGATATCTGGAGCCCCTTTGAATCCTTCCTCAGCCTGTTTCCCTCAGGGAATAAAAATAAGAGGCCAAACTTCATCCCACTTGTCAATTCACGGCCACGCAAGGATTTAGCACTTGGCAAGGGATAAATAAATTGCAGAGGATCACAAGGACAAATTGTGGGATCCTTGGTGCTCTCTGAGCTTTGTGGTTTTCTTGCGGACATTTCCTCACCCAACTAGATGTTAGAGTCAGTGCTAGAAGGGAGGGTGTTGCTTCCTCTTTATATACTAGTGGCTTATCCTGTCAGCGTTGGTGGGAGTGTTCTTGATGAGCCCTTATATCAGGGCTCTTCAAACTTGGCCCTTTTAGGACTTGTGGACTTCAACTCCCAGAATTCCTCAGCCAGCTTGCTTGAAGTCCACAAGTCATAAAAGGGCCATGTTTGAAGAGCCCTGAAATAATGCTAAACTGGTGCTTCTCAACCTCGGCCATTTTAAGAGGTGTGGACTTCAACTTCCAGAATTCCTCAGCCAGCGTGCCTGGCTGAGGAATTCTGGGAGTTGAAGTCCACAAGTCATGAGGGGCCACAGTTTCCCCATGCTGGCTCAGGAATTCTGGGAGTTGAAATCCCCGAGTCATGAAGGGGCCATAGTTCCCCCATGCTGGCTCAGGAATTCTGGGAGTTGAAGTCCACAAGTTATGAAGGGGCCATAGTTCCCCATGCTGGCTGAGGAATTCTGGGAGTTGAAGTCCACAAGTCATGAGGGGCCACAGTTTCCCCATGCTGGCTGAGGAATTCTGGGAGTTGAAATCCCCGAGTCATGAAGGGGCCATAGTTCCCCCATGCTGGCTGAGGAATTCTGGGAGTTGAAGTCCGCAAGTCATGAAGGGGCCATAGTTCCCCATGCTGGCTGAGGAATTCTGGGAGTTGAAGTCCTTGAGTCATGAGGGGCCACAGTTCCCACATGCTGGCTCAGGAATTCTGGGAGTTGAAGTCCCCGAGTCATTAAGGGGTCATAGTTTCCCCATGCTGGCTGAGAAATTCTGGGAGTTGAAATCACCGAGTCATGAAGCAGTCATAGTTTCCCCATGCTGGCTCAGGAATTCTGGGAGTTGAAATCCCCGAGTCATGAAGGGGCCATAGTTCCCCCATGCTTGCTCAGGAATTCTGGGAGTTGAAGTCCCCGAGTCATGAAGGGGCCATAGTTTCCCCATGCTGGCTGAGGAATTCTGGGAGTTGAAGTCCCCGAGTCATGAAGGGGCCATAGTTTCCCCATGCTGGCTGAGGAATTCTGGGAGTTGAAGTCCACAAGTCCTAAAAGGGCCAAGTTTGAAGGCCCCTGCCTTTTATAAGTGGTTCCTATATAAATAGAGAGAAAACCCCACACTCTTCTAGCTATGATAATGTTGCCTAGTTGGGTAATGAAACAACCAAGCTCAGAGAGCACCAAGGACCCCACAGTTCACTACCCTGAGCTGCAAATATTCTCTTCCAAGCACAAATTCTTTTCTGCAAAGTCTGGATGCCTTAAGGTGGCATTTTTTTCCCTTTTCCCCCAAGTTGCCGAATGCTAAACTTATATAGTTCTCTTCTTTTCTAGCCATTAGTGTAGGAAATGCAACTTTAGGAAAGCAACTTACAACTTGGAGAAAAGAAGCTGCGAAAGGACAGGAAATTTAAACTTTCAGACAACGTTAAAGAGGAGACACAGCAAATGCCTAGAAAAAAAAGCAGAAACAATCCATTAGTTTAGCGTTGCCCAGATTCGGGTTAAATAAAATTATCAGTTAGCTGCTGAAGTTTGGGCGAAAATCCTTAATGCCTTTTTAAGGGAACTTGGACAAGAGGTTGTAGCATCAGCCAGCATTTTTCAACTTGAAGGTAGATGGACCTCCACTCCCAGAATTCAGCCATGCTGGCTGGAGGATTCTGGGAGTTGAAGTCCACCATCTTAAAGTTGCCATAGTTGGAAAAACAGTGGTGTGTTGTTTTTTTTAAAAAAGAGGTTGATATAGGAGAAAATAAATTCTCCTGATTGTTTTGTTTTAAAACAAAGTTAAAGTAACTTTGTCCTCGTCTTCCAGGGAAAGAATGTCAACATTTCAAAGCACAAGGTCTTGGGTGCCTCTTGATCTTGAATTAATTAAATGTATTTCTTTATTCAGTGCCAGCAGCTCTGGATGGTTTACAAATGGTAAAAAAACTTCAAAAACCAAGGAGACCACAGCAAATTATTGTTTAATAGAAAATATTTGTAGCTCAAGAGTAGACCTGTGCGGTTCCTTGGTGCTTCTCTAAGCTTGGTGGTTTCCTTGCAGACGTTTCATGACCCAATTAGATAACATCACCAGTGCTAGAAGAGAGTGGGGTTTGATCTCTGTAAACAAGCTATTTGTTTATAAACAGAGCAAACTCTATTCTCTTCTAGCACTGATGATGCTCCCTAGTTGGGTCATGAAACATCTGCAAGAAAACAAGCAAACTCAGAGAGCAACAAGGACCCCACACAGTTCTCCTTCTCTATCACCAGTCCTCCTCCTCCTCCTCCTTCTCCTGTACAAACCCCACTCCCTACTAGCACTGATGATGTTACCTAGTTGGGTCATGAAACTTCTGCAAGAAAACAATCAAGCTCAGAGAGCACCAAGGACTCCATAGTTTTTCTCTATCACCAGTCTTCTACTTTCCTTTTTCCTCCTGTCTCAACTAAACTTTCTCCTCCTCCTCCTCCTCCTCCTCCTCCTCCTCCTCCTCCTCCTCTTCTTCTTCTTCTTCTTCTTCTTCTTCTTCTTCTTCTTCCTCCTCCTCCTCCTCCTCCTCCTCCTCCTCCTCCTCCTCCTCCTCCTCCTCTTCTTCTTCTTCTTCTTCTTCTTCTTCTTCTTCTTCTTCTTCTTCTTCTTCTTCTTCTTCTTCTTCTTCTTCTTCTTCTTCTTCTTCTTCTTCTTCTTCTTCTTCTTCTTCTTCTTCTTCTTCTTCTTTTCTTCTCCTTCTCCTTCTCTTCCTTCTCCTCCTTCCCCTTCCTTCTCCTCCTCCTCCTAGTTTGACCCATGAAACATCTGCAAGAAAACAAGCAAGCTCAGGGAGCACCAAGGACCCCACAAAATATTCATTTATGCACCTTTATTCGTGACAGAGACCTCCAACGGGAATAAAGAGAAGCAAGAAAAGGGGGGTTTAAGTCACCCTCTCCAAAGGCCTGGAGGGGGTGTGTGTCTTTAGGGCCTCTTGAAATGCCAACTGGGTGGGGGCCGTTTGAATTTTCGGGTTATTTTCTTACTGCTCTGACATATCTCTGCATGTCTCCTTTCCTCTTTCTTCTTCTTCTTCTTTCCGCTGCTGCATTTCGGCATCTTTACAGCTATCACTTGATCAGGTAATTGCTGGGACCTCCTCCCTCATTTCACCTTCATCTGTCTTTTGGTTTTTCCCTCCCCACCCCCTAACTTTTCTACAAGCTTTGTGGGGGGGGGGGGAATAGGGAGGGAAGCCAAGGAAGAGTGATTTAATCCATTCATTTTACTTAATTTTCCAAGCCAAAGAGTTGGGGAGAAAGAGCGTCTAAAAAAACCCCCAAGGCTTTACATCAGGGGTCTTCAAACCTGGCCCTTTTATGACTTGTGGACTTCAACTCCCAGAATTCCTCAGCCAGGCACGCGTGCCTGGCTGAGGAATTCTGGGAGTTGAAGTCCACAAGTCATAAAAGGGCCAAGTTTGAAGACCCCTGGCTTAGGGTATTGTTTCTGGATGGCTGAGGAATTCTGGGAGTTGAAGTCCACAAGCCATAAAAGGGCCAAGTTTGAAGACCCCTGCGCTCTACATCTGTTTCTCAACCTTGGCACCTTGAAGATGTTGTGGACTTCAACTCCCAGAATTCCCTAGCCAGCCGAACTGGCAGGGGAATTCTGGGAGTTGAAGTCCACAACACCTTCAGGTTGTGAAGACTGAGAGAGACTGCTCTAAATGACAAAGCAGGTATTTGAATATGTGTAAATTGATTTATTTTATTTTATTTTATACATAAATTGATGTTTTTGAATACAGTGGCATTCAATTGCTTTGAAACTCATCGGATTTGGTACTCAACGCATTTTGACGTAAAAATCTTGTCCCGGTACTCGTCGTTTGTTTGGTACTCAGCACACAAGCTAGAACTTGTCGCTGTCGGTTGCCTTGTGACTTTGCTCCTTGTGGGAAAACTTTTGTTTGTTACTCATCGTTTTTGCTACTCATTGCGCCTCCCAGAACCAATGAATGAGGAGTACCGAGGTACCACTGTATCTATAAATCAGGGGTCTTCAAACTTGGCCCTTTTATGACTGGTGGACTTCAACTCCCAGAATTCCTCAGCCAGGCATGCTGGCTGAGGAATTCTGGGAGTTGAAGTCCACCAGTCATAAAAGGGCCAAGTTTGAAGACTCCTGGCTTAGGGTATTGTTTCTGGATGGCTGGGGAATTCTGAGAATTGAAGTCCATCCATGCTGACTGGGGAATTCTGGGAGTTGAAGTCCATCCATGCTGACAGGAATTTTAGGTGAAGTCCATCCATGCTGACTGGGGAATTCTGGGAGTTGAAGTCCATCCATGCTGACAGGAATTTTAGGGGAAGTCCATCCATGCTGACGGGAATTCTGAGAGTTGAAGGTTTTGATGAGCATTGGAAGTGTGATGGGCACAAAACCAGATGGAGCTTTGATTGTATCATCACAAAGTCTTTTGACCCTATCTTCCAGTCCTCTGTCTTCAGCTAATGCCGTTGCCTTTTTTTAAAAAAAAAATCCAAGAGGCTAGATCTCAAGATTGGTTGAGCGCCACGTCTCGTTCGGCTGCACCGTCCCTGACTTTGCTGTTGGAAGCTGCCTGAGAAAGTCACAAATGGGGGTCTCACGACCCCGGGATGCTACGACCGTCAGAAATACATCCTGGTTGCCAAGCAACCAAATTTGGATCACGCATCCACGGGGATGCTGCAACAGTCATAAGTCTGAGGATCGGTTGCCAGTGACTTTTTACAGTCGTAAATTTGAATGGTCACTAAATGAATGTGGTCAGTTGAAGTCTACCTGGAATGTGTGTAGAGATTTTTTTTGTGGCGCACTTTCCTCCTCCCCCCCTTTACTGGTTGATATGACCTTGTGACTCACCCCCTTTTTTTTCCCTCCAAAGGCCGAAGGTTGGGTAGGGGGGAGATATATGCCCAGACCATCATCTTCCTCTCGCCTCATCCAGGCTCTGTCTCTGTGCACATCTGTGCTTTCTCCATGTTCCTGGCACATCACTTCTCTCTTTCCTCATCTTTGCCAAAAGCAACTCCTTTTTTCGACTTTGCCAAAGCAGGGTTGGTAAACTGGTGGGTCTTTTACAGCGATGGTCTTTTAAGTGGCATGGAGGGCTTGCCCTGCATGGGAAAAAAGCTCTCCCTCTCAGGGTTCGGAAGGCAAGGACTGCATTTTTGTATGTGTGTGTTTGTTTGTTTCCTTCCCCGCAGAGGAAGCGCAATTAAAAAAAAAAACGGCAATCCAGGCAGACGTCAGGACGGGAGGGAGATTTACAACTTCCACACCACAGTTCTTGCTTTGAATTTAAAGTCCTTGTGAGAGGAGGGGTAGTTGCGTGGGGAAACAACTGTCCTGTTTTTCCTTATTCCGTTACTGAACTTTTGATACAAGTTAAGACGACCTCGGTGCTCAAACCTGGGGCCCTGGGGAGCCCCAGGTACAAAGGTAGTCCTTGACTTACAATTGGACCCAAAATTCATGTCGCTAAGCGGGACAGTCGTTGAAGTGAGCTTTGTCTCATTTTGCGACCTTTTTTGCTACACTTGTTAAGCGAATCTGGCTTCCCCACTGACTTTGCTTGTCAGAAGGTCACAAAAAGGGGATCACAAGATCCCGGGACACTGCCACAGTCACTAAACGAAGTGTTGCAAATCGAGGACTACCTATAGAAGGTGGGGGGAAATGGATTTCTTGAATAGTAACCCAAATGGGTGCAAATCGGCTCTACGTATCTGGAAGGTGCAACGATCCCGATTTGAAGGGAACGGGGAATATTTGGAGGGGGGCTCCTGAATGGACCCCCAACTCACCAGCAATAGCTCAGAAGCCGCTGTGCGAAGACAGTCAGGTGACCCAGACGCCCTACACAGGGCATCTTGCACGCTTCAAACCACGTCTTCCTCTTTAAACCTGGATTTTTTTGGCCAACCGACCGTGTGTTGTGTGATTGCATCGCCCACAAGTTCCCCCTTTTGTGTACAAGGCATCTGTGTGCTTTGCGTTAGATCTGCATGCGTGTTTTTATTTTTATTTTTGGTTTCTTTGTGGTGTAGGTATTTGTCTTTATACCTCTGGGGATCAAGGAACGTTGGGGTCCCTGTCCTTTTATTCATTATTTCGTCCTGCCCTTTCTTCAGAACTTGGGACCGCCTTCCTCCCCCAGTTCTCCCCCACACACACACACTACAACCTGGCGAGGTAGGCTGGGCAGGAGATAGTGGCTGTCAGGAGTTTTTCCAAGGCTCCGGAGATTGGAACCCGGGTTTTTTCCAGCCTGAAGCATTTTAAAACATTTATTTTATTTCAACAGTTAATACGGTTGCCCTGATCGCAGAGCAGGATATTATTAGCCTGAGTAGTGGTGTTTTATAGAATCAATAATCTCAATTATTGATATGGAATCAATATTTTAATCGCAATAGCATCTGAAAGGTAGTGTTAGTGGCGCCAGTGCTGTTATAATAATATTAATTTTATTTATAGATTTTTATTCTGCCTTTATTACTGTATATAAGTAACTCAAGGCAGTGAACATATCTTAACACTCCTTTCTCCTCCTTTTTCCCCTCAACAACGACCCTGTGAGGTGGGTTGGACTGAGAGAGAAAGACTGGCCCAAAATCTCCCAGCTGGCTGTCATGCCTAAGGCGGGACTAGAACTCACTGTCTCCTGGTGATTGGCCCAAAGTTCCCCGGTTAGCTTTCATGCCTAAGGCGGGACTAGAACTCACTGTCTCCTGGTGATTGGCCCAAAGGTGCTCAGCTAGCTTTCATGCCTAAGGCAGGACTAGAACTCACCATCTCCTGGTGATTGGCCCAAAGTCACCCAGCTATCTTTCATGCCTAAGGCGGGACTAGAACTCACCATCTCCTGGTGATTGGCTCAAAGTCACCCAGCTAGCTTTCATGCCTAAGGCGGGACTAGAACTCACCGTCTCCTGGTGATTGGTTCAAAGTCACCCAGCTAGCTTTCATGCCTCAGGCGGGACTAGAACTCACCGTCTCCTGCTGATTGGCCCAAAGTTTCCCAGTTGGCTTTCATGCCTAAAGCGGGACTAGAATTTACCAAATTATGATTATTTCTTTATTAAATTTATATGCTGCCTATTTCATTCTATAAAGCAACAAAGATTAGTACTAATAGGAACGGTAATAGGAATGGCAGCATTTATAAGATATTAGTAATAGCACCAGCTGCAGTGTTAGCAGTAATGCCATTTCTATTTTATTTATTTCCTTAATTATTTAATCCATTTGCGTAGGCACCCATCCCAGCAAGTGACTCTCGGCCCTGAACAATATCCAAATACCGTATAATGAAAAACAATTCCAACCACAGACGCAAAAATTAAAACCCACAGCTGCCAAGGAATGCATAGCTGCTAACACACCCGAAGCCCAAGTACCTTTTAAAGGCAGTAGTAGTAGCAGCAGCAGCAATAGTAGCAACTCTAGTAACACCACCAAGAGTAATCTTGAGATCCGGTTCCATTAATCTGACCAAGAAATGACAGGAGTATTTTTCAACCTCCGCAACTTTAAGATGGGTGGACTTCAACTCCCAGAATCCTCCACTCCGTTTACAGCTCCTGAGGTTGAGAAACACTGGCCTATAGGCAGTGCATTCAGAGATGGGGGCCATCACAGACAAGGCCCTGCAGGGAATATCCCTCTCCTCTCAGGAATTAGAAAATCCTTCCAATTAGCTTTGTTTAAATTGAGGTGGGGGGGCTGCATGGGGCCCCTCTCTACCAGAGCAATGAGTGACAGAAGGGCTGGAGATAGCATGTTCCCACCTCACCCCGCCCGTGTCTGATTTTCCAAGCAAGGCTCTTCTTTGGAATCCCCAAGGCTGGGGATTCTGGGAATTGAGGTCCACACGTATTAAAATGGCCGTTTGAAAACTAGGGGATTCTGGGAGTTGAAGTCCAAAAGTCTTAAAATGGCCAAGTTTGGAGACGGGGGGAATTCTGGGAGCTGAAGTCCACGAGTCTCAAAGTGACCAGGTTTGGAGACTGGAGGAATTCCGGGAGTTGAAGTCCACGAGTCTTAAAGTGGCCATGTTTGGAGAGTGAGGGAATTCTGGGAGTTGAAGTCCACGAGTCTTAAAGTGGCCATGTTTGGAGAGAGGGGGAATTCTGGGAGTTGAAGTCCACGAGTCTTAAAGTGACCAAGTTTGGAGACTGAGGGAATTTTGGGAGCTGAAGTCCACGAGTCTTAAAGTGGCCATGTTTGGAGACTGGAGGAATTCCAGGAGTTGAAGTCCACGAGTCTTAAAGTGGCCATGTTTGGAGATTGAGAGAATTCTGTGAGCTGAAGTCCACGAGTCTTAAAGTGGCCATGTTTGGAGATTGAGGGAATTCTGGGAGCTGAAGTCCACGAGTCTTAAAGTGGCCATGTTTGGAGATTGAGGGAATTCTGGGAGTTGAAGTCCACGAGTCTTAAAGTGACCAAGTTTGGAGACTGAGGGAATTTTGGGAGTTGAAGTCCACGAGTCTTAAAGTGGTCAAGTTTGGAGACAGGGAATTGAAGTCCACGATTCTTTTAAGTGGCCAAGTTTGGATCCCTAATCCTAACCCCTAGAAAAAGGAAGCTATGGCGGTTCCCCTGAATCCTGCTGCCAAAATGGAGAAAAGATGGAGGACCGGATGTGCAGCTTGCCACCATTTCATTTCCATGCATGCCTCTCCAGGCTTTTCCAGAGGAGGCATTATTTTTCTAGCTTGGAAACCGGTTCCTGGTTCAAAATCTCTGCTCCTTCCTCGCACGGGGCTGCAGATCGGAGGGGCCGAGAAACATTGCTTGCAAACTGAGAGAGGGCAGAGCGCAAACTTCGCAAAGGGTCAAAAGAAAGTCAAGATGGCCGTTGCAGGTTGTGCGGTGTGCGCGAAAATGACCCGGGGTTTTGCACGGGTGCGGGTGGGTGGCCATCCCCGATCCGGTGGAAAACCCCTTCAAACGAGAATCTTTCCGTTTTTCTGCTTCTGTCCCAGGTGGCGCTTTGGCAGCATTCGCACCTACAACCCGGAGCAGATCATGCTCAGTGCCGCCGTCCGGCGGTCCAGCCGGGATGTCAACATCATGAAGGAAAAACTCATATTTTCAGGTAAGAGTTGAGGATGCTTACAGAAGCTGACTTGCAGTCGGATTGTGGTATTGTCGATTACTCTGCGTGCGTGTTTACCTCTCAGATTTAGCCATTTGCTTGCGTGACAGGTGTGCTTTTTTAAAATTACAGGTGGTCCTCGCTTAACAGCCATCTGCTTAGCGACTGTTCAGTTACGACAGTCCTGAAAAAACTAGACTTACATAGAATAGAATAGAATAGAATAGAATAGAATAGAGAAGAAATACAGAATAGAATAGAATAGAATTATAGAATAGAAATACTGAATATAGAATAGAATTATAGAATAGAATAGAAATAATGAATAGAATAGAATAGAATAGAATTATAGAATAGAATAGAAATACTGAATAGAATAGAATAGAATAGAATTATAGAATAGACATACTGAATATAGAATAGAATTATAGAATAGAATAGAAATAATGAATAGAATAGAATTATAGAATAGAATAGAATAGAAATACTGAATAGAATAGAAATACTGAATAGAATAGAATAGAATAGAATAGAATAGAATAGAATAGAATAGAAATACAGAATAGAATAGAATTTAGAATAGAAATACTGAATAGAATAGAATAGAATTATAGAATAGAATAGAAATACTGAATAGAATAGAATTATAGAATAGAAATACTGAATATAGAATAGAATTATAGAATAGAAATAATGAATAGAATAGAAATAATGAATAGAATAGAATAGAAATACTGAATAGAATAGAATAGAAATACAGAATAGAATAGAATAGAAATACAGAATAGAATAGAATTATAGAATAGAATAGAATTATAGAATAGAAATACTGAATAGAATAGAATAGAATAGAATAGAATAGAATAGAATAGGGAATAGGACAGAATAAGGAATAGGACAGAATAAGGAATAGAATAGAATAGAATAGAATAGAATAGAACTGGAAGAGACCTTGGAGGTCATCTAGTCCAACCCCCTGCTCAGGCAGGAAACCCAATACCATTTCAGACTCATGGCTGTCCAGTCTCTTCTTAAAAACTTCCAGTGTTGGATAACACTGTAACAACAAAACAGTTAAGACTTCTGAGATCAAAGCGATTCAGGCTTGTGATTCGGACACAATTTGGCAACCGTCAATTCTATATGAGAGTCGCAGCTTCTGGGTATATGTGTGTGTGTGTCACACAATCTCTGTTTGTGACTTTCCCAGCCGGCTTCCAACAAGCGTAATCAGCAGGGGAAGCCAACAGGGAAGATTGCAAGTCTTGTCTCCCCTTAACAACGGCATCACTTAACGACAATTTTTCTAGACCCGATTGTGGTCGTAAGTCAAGGACTACCTGTAATTTGTTTTTATGAATGAAGGCAGGAAGGGGAGGATGGCTGGCAGAAAAAGCAAGGGTTTGTTTCAGCTTTGGCATTCTAAGTTTGAGGAAATTCAAAAGGAGTATTAAGGGGAAGAAAAAAACAAAACCCCACAAGCTTTCTAACAGTAGGTTGAACTTAATTGCTTGTAAAAATACACAGTATATAATTTCATAAAGAAATGACCCAAAGAGAAGGAGAGCTTATCTATGTAGAGAAGAGAAGAGAAGACAATACAATACAATACAAAATACAAAATATAAAATATAAAATAGAATAGAATAGAGAATAGAATAGGAAATAGAGAATACAATACAATACAATACAAAATATGGAATAGAATAGAATAGGAAACAGAATAGAATAGAATAGAATAGAATAGAATAGAATAGAATAGAATAGAATAGAATAGAATAGGGAATTGAATAGAGTAGAATAGAATAGAATAGAATAGAATAGAATATTGAGAATAGAATAGAATATAGGGAATAGAGTGGAGTGGAGTGGAGTGGAGTGGAGTGGAGTGGAGTGGAGTGGAGTGGAGTAGAGTAGAGTAGAGTAGAGTAGAGTAGAGTAGAGTAGAGTAGAGTAGAGTAGAGTAGAATAGAGCTGGAAGGGCCCTTGGAGGTCTTCTAGTCCAGCCCCCTGCTCAAGCAGGGGACCCTGTCCTATACCATCTCAGACAAGTGACTGTCTAGCCTCTTCTTAAAGTAGCCTGTTTGGATGCTTTAATTCGGATTCCTGTATTGGGCAGGGGGTTGGACTAGATGGCCTCTGGGGACCCTTAATACAGATTTCTGGGGAAGAAAAATCCAATTTAACCTCCCAGTCCCCAGCAAAGTTGGGCTCTAATTGTCTTCTGTTTCTAGGTAGCTGTAGATCACAGTTGTGGATTGGAAAGGGCCTAAGAGGTTATCTAGTCCAGCCCATTGTTCAGGCTGGAACCCACTAGAACATTCTATCAGCTGACCCTCCCGCCTCAGCTGGAAAACCCGCCACCCTCAGGAGAACTTGCCAGCTCAGGTGGCAGCTTGTTCCACCGGCCGAAAGCTTGTACAGACAAGTGGGTTCAGAAAGATTTCCTCAATCGATAAAAAGCAAAAAGCAAAATCCTCTCAATGTAATTCAGAACGAGTCCCCTGTCAGTTCTTTCCAGGATGCTGTATTCCAATCCTGGGTGTTGTGTTTTCTCAAAAAAAAAAGAAAGAAAGAAAAAGAAAGAAAAAAAAAACTTTCCCTCCAGGAGGTGAGAAACAGCCAAATTGTGGGGTCCTTGGTGCTTTTATTAATAATAATAATAATAATAATAATAATAATAATAATAATAGTAGTAGTAGTAGTAGTAGTAGTAGTAGTAGTAATAATAATAATAATAATAATAATTAATAATAATAATAATAATAAAAGTTGGAAGGGACCTTGGAGGTCATCTAGTCCAACCCCCTGCTCAGGCAGGAAACCCTATACCAGGGGTAGGCAACCTCGGCTCTTTTATGACTTGGGGACTTCAACTCCCAGAATTCCTGAGCCACCATGGCTCAGCTTGGAAACCTCTCCCTTTCCCCTCAGCATGGCTGGCTCAGGAATTCTGGGAGTTGAAGTCTACGAGTCATGAGGGGCCATAGTTCCCCATGCTGGCTCAGGAATTCTGGGAGTTGAAGTCCACGAGTCATGAAGGGGCCATAGTTCCCCCATGCTGGCTGAGGAATTCTGGGAGTTGAAGTCCACCAGTCATAAAAGAGCCGAGGTTGCCTTACCCCTGCTCTAGAGTCTAGACCATTTCGGACCGATTTTAAGCTTTTAAGCTTGATGGTTTTCTGGCAAACATTTCATTACCCAAACTAGTTCTGCTAGCATGACCTAGTTAGGGTAACGAAACGTCTGCCAGAAAACGAGCAAGCTCGGAGCCCACCGGGGACCCCCCCCTCCTTTCAACCCCCCACCCCCCCAGCTACAAAGGTCCTCCTTGATCAGCCCAATTGTGTTTTGAACGATGTCTTGCAGGTTCTAGCCTCTAGAGGGCGCCAGGCTCCCAGACCTGGGGGTTTCCTTCAGCCTGGAGTCGTAAGTGTGGCTTTCGAAGGCTGGCATTAACCCCACGGTGGCTGGAGGGCAGCAGGACGGTGCCCGGGGCTTTCTGGCTTGCTTTTTTCCCCCTGGGGGAAGTTGGCACTAACCTTACGGCGTTCCTCCTCCTCCTCCTCCTCCTCCTCCTCCGGGCCCCTTCCCTGGTTCCCGGGTTGCCCCTTCGATCTCAAGGCTGGAGCCGAGAGGGCGGGCGGCTGGCCATCCTCTTCGCTTCTTCATCCGAGCCCCCTTTTGGGGAAAGGCAGGAGCAAAAGCGGCGGACGGATCTTCTTCGAGGGATTCCCGCAGCCTCGCCGCTTGCATGTCGGAAGGGAAGCCCTTTAGTTCCTGATCAAGGGGCTGGGATGACCGGGGGGGGGGAGAAATGGGCACTCAGAGCTAGGGTTGCTAGGTGTCCACTATTTGAGTGGACAGTCCACTTTTTTCACATTATGTTCACTATTTTTTTTCACAAAAGAGTGGACATTTTTTTTTATTCAAAAGCTTTATGATGAAATGGTACGTAATCTAAAGCTGTACAGTCTACTTTTTTTACGACTTAAACCCCCCCTCCCCGCTTGTCCGCTATTTTTTGGAAGCAGACCTGGCAACCCTACTCAGAGCAACCTTTGGGCTTTTAGCCGGCTTCTGCCAGGTTGTCCATGAGAGGGCAGCCCTCTTGGGAGTTTGAAATGGCAGCCTGCCCCCCCCTCCTTCTCCTCCCTCTCCCCTTCCTCTTCTCTCCTCCCTTCCCTTCCATCTCCTCTCCTTCCTCTGCTTCCTTTCCCCCCTCCCTTTCCCTCCCTCTCCCTCTCCCTCTCCTCTCCTTTCCCCTCTCCTTCCTTCCTTCCTTCCCTCCCTCCTCCTCCCTCCCTCCCTCCCTCTCTCCTTCCCTCCCTCCTTCCTTCCTTTTTTATTTCTCTCCCTTCCTTCCTTTCTTTCTCTTTCTTTTCCTTCCTTCCCTCCCTCCTTCCTTCCCTCTCTCCCTTCCTTTCTTTCTCTCTCTCTGTCTTTTCCTTCCTTCCTCTCTTTTCCTTCCTTCTTTCCTTCCTTCCTTCCTTTTTATTTTTCTTCCTTCCTTCATTCTTTCCTCTTTCTTTTCCTTCCTTTCTTTTCCTTCCTTCCCTCCCTCCCTCCTCCCTTCCCTCTCTCCCTTCCTTCCTTCCTTCCTTTCTCTCTGTCTTTTCCTTCCTTCCTCTTTCTTTTCCTTCCTTCTTTCCTTCCTTCCTTTTTTATTTTTCTTCCTTCCTTTCTTCATTCTTTCCTCTTTCTTTTCCTTCCTTCCTTTCTCTTTCTTTTCCTTTCCTCCTTCCTTCCTTCCTTCCTTCCTTCCCTCCCTCCCTCCTTTTTTATTTCTCTTTTCCTTCCTTCTTTCCTTCCTTCCTTTCTCTTTCTTTTCCTTCCTTCCTCTTTCTTTTCCTTCCTTCCCTCCCTCCTTCCTTCCCTCTCTCCCTTCCTTCCTTCCTTTCTCTCTCTGTCTTTTCCTTCCTTCCTCTTTCTTTTCCTTCCTTCCTTTCTCTTTCTTTTCCTTTTTTCCCTCCTTCCTTCCTTCCCTCCCTCCCTCCCTCCCTCCCTTTCTTTTTTATTTCTCTTTTCCTTCCTTCTTTCCTTCCTTCCTTTTTATTTTTCTTCCTTCCTTCATTTTTTCCTCTTTCCTTCCCTTCCTTTCTTTCTCTCTGTCTTTTCCTTCCTTCCTCTTTCTTTTCCTTTTCCTTCCTTCCTTCCTTTTTTATTTTTCTTCCTTTCTTCCTTCTTTCCTCTTTTCCTTCCTTCCTTCCTCTTTCTTTTCCTTCCCTCCCTCCTTCTTTCCTTCCTTTTCCTTCCTTTTTTTCTCACTCTCTTTTCCTTCCTTTCTTTTCCTTCCTTCCTTCCTTCCTTCCTTCCCCCTCTCTCTTTTCCTTCCTTCCCTCCCTCCCTCCCTCCCTCTAAATTGAGGACCACCCGTTCTTAAAATCCATCCAAAGTTCTTGCTCCTTGCTCTCCTTTGGGTCGTCGGCGCAGAACAGCCAGGACTGACCGGTGTCATCCAGTAGCAGACTTGATTCCTCCTGCTTGGTTTTTGCTCTCGTCATTCCTTCCTGCTTCTTGATTTCACTTCCTGGACCCCTCTGCCCCCTTTTTCAGAAATCAACAGCGGCATGGAGATGGCGGACGGGTTCTCCTTGTGTTCGGACAACGGCTACGCCAACGAGCTTGTCACCCCCATGGACCACCGGGAAGCGAAGCTGCGTATTAACTGACGGAGGGAGAGGAGGGGGCGGTGGGTATGATCTGGGGGTGGGGGTCTCCGTGACTCTCCCAGGGGCTTCCTTACTAGCACAACGAGGAAGAGTCGGCCGAGTCGGTGCTCCTTTGTCGAAACTCCCGACGCAACAAACTTTGTGAGGGCGGCCTGGAGCCTCTCTGGAAACTGAAGCTGGGCTGGGTTTCTTTATTATTATTATTATTATTATAATTATAATTATTTTGTAAAGTTTCTCCCTTTTTTGCCTGCTGTGGGCAGCGGGAACCGGCCCATAGGCCAGAGGCAGGTGGGACCCCCCCCCACCCTGGCTGGACCACGAGCTGAGATGCTGGCCAGGTCAGCAGGGGAGGACCTCCCCATAATCCCCCTCCCCATCCCACCCCACCCCACCGACTTCTCCATTCCTTCCTTTGGGACAGCGATTGTTAGCTGGCTTTATTTAAAGATGTATGTTGTGAAACCCTTGTGCGGTGTCTTCATTTCTGAACACTTCGGGGATTGGGAGAATTGCAACTTCACAGCCATTCGTTTAGCGACCGTTCAAAGTTTTAACAACGGTGCTGGGGAAAAAAAAGTGACTTAATGGCCAGTTTTCACTCTTGCATCCCTGCGGTCATGTGATCAAAATCCAGAGGCTCGGCAACTGGCAGGCCTTTGTGACAGTTGCTAAGGCCCGGGGTCACGTGATCCCCCTTTTGCGACCGTCTGGCAAGGCGTCGCAATTGGAAGCATTCGCTGCAGTGAGGAACAAAACCCTGACCAAGACGTGGTAGCCAAAGAGGCCTGCCTGAATCAGGTCGAAAATTAAAAAAAGTTTTTGCTGTTTCCTAGGCAACTGCCTACGGTCTGGATAAGATAAACAGTTCAGGGTATTTTCCAGAGCAGTCGCTGTGCTCATCTGTTGCACGGATGCTAAGCCTTAATTTATTTTTGCTACAGTTCCCGGAAATCGGCCATGTGTTCTCTCTCTCTCCGTGCCCTTTAATGAAGACATATGAGCCAGCCGTGTGCTGCAGCTGCCAAAAAAGCCAACACAGTGCTAGGCTGCATTAACAGAGGGATAGAATCAAGATCACGTGAAGTGTTAATACCACTTTACAAGGCCTTGGTAAGGCCACACTTGGAATATTGCATCCAGTTTTGGTCACCACTATATAAAAAAGATGTTGAGACTCTAGAAAGAGTGCAGAGAAGAGCAACAAAGATGATTAGGGGACTGGAGGCTAAAGCATATAAGGAACGGTTGCTGGAATTGGGTCTGTCTAGTTTAATGAAGAGAAGGACGAGGGGGGACATGATAGCAGTGTTCCAATATCTCAGGGGTTGCCATAAAGAAGAGGGAGTCAAGCTATTTTCCAAAGCGCCTGAAGGCAGGACAAGAAGCAACGGATGGAAACTGATCAAGGAGAGAAGCAACCTAGAACTAAGGAGAAACTTCCTGACAGTTAGAACAATTAACCAGGGGAACAACCTGCCTCCAGAAGCGGTGAATGCTCCAACACTGGAAGTTTTTAAGGAGAGACTAGACAGCCATTTGTCTGAAATGGTGTAAGGTTTCCTGCCTGAGCAGGGGGTTGGACTAGAAGACCTCCAAGGTCCCTTCCAACTCTTGTGATTGGTTGATTGATAGTGTGCAAATCCATGTATTGGAGTTTATGTCTGAAGCTAAAACATATGAAGAACGGTTATGGGAATTGGGTATGTGTAGTCTAATGAAAAGAAGGACTAGGGGAGACATGATAGCAGTCTTCCAATATTTGAGGGGCTCCCACAAAGAAGAGGGGGTCCACTTTATCTCCAAAGCACCTGAAGGCAGGGCAAGAAGCAGCAGATGGAAACTAATCAAGGAGAGAAGCAACCTAGAACTAAGGAGAAACTTCCTGACAGTGAGGACAATTGACCAGTGGAATAGATTCCCTCCAGACGTGGGTGCTCCATCACTGGAGTCTTTTAAGAAGAGACTGGGCAGCCATTTATCCAGAATATATTATAGGGTCTTCTGTTTAAACCGGGGGTTGGACTAGAAGACCTCCAAGGTCCCTTTGGACTCTGCTATTGTGTTAATTAGCTAAATCTTTGGTCACTAAATGGCCCCCTAATCATCTTTGCTGCTCTCCTCTGCCCTCTTTCCAGAGTCTCAACATCTTTTTTACATCGTGGTGACCAAAACTGGACGCCGCATTCCAAGTGTGGCCTTAGCAAGGTCTTGTAAAGTGGTATTAATATTTCACGTGATCTTGATTCTCTCCCTCTGTTAATGCAGCCTAGCACTGTGTTGGCTTTTTTGGCAGCTGCAGCACACGGCTGGCTCCTATTTAAGGGATCGTCCACTAGGACTCCAAGATCCCTCTCACAGTTACTACTATTGAGCCAGGTACCCCCTATTCTATACCTGCGCATTCTTTATTGGAACGACCGAAATGCATTGCGATTCCCGCAGATAGAAAAGGAGCTGGTTTTTTTTCTCTCCTTTCGTCACTAGCTTTCTACATTCTTCTCCAGGATTCTTGCTTTTTTTTAAAAAAAGGCGTCAAACGTCTCATCTTCCGGGCGTGATAACGGGGACAGGATGCCCGATCCCTGTTCGAGAAAGTCATAATACGTCAGCATCTCCTTCTCAAGCACCAAGCCTCCATCAGGCAGAGCATCACTTTGGAAAACGCCAGGCCCACGAGGAGACCGGCCAGCAGCCAGGCCCCCCTGGATAAGACGGAAAAGAGGGTGTCCCTTATTGCTTGGGGGTCTAGCTTCAGCTTGGCCTGCACCATCTCGAAGAGCAGGGAGGGACCCTCCAAGCAGGGGTCCGTCTCGGAGTCGTCGAAGGGGAACGGCTCCAGCTGTTCCTGCAGACACAGGATCTCGTTTTCCTGGACGTCGCAGATCTGCCGGAGTTTATCCATCGCGCGCTCCAGCTCGGCCGACTGCGTCTTTTGGCCCTCGTAACGCTGCTCGGCCGCCTCAATCATCCCCTCCTTGACAAATTTCATGGGGTGTTAAACAAGGTGGTGGACGAAGTACGCGCAGTACAAGACCAGGACCGATAGAGACATTAGGACTTTAGACTGGTCGACCAACCTCTGGCAGACCTAAAGCCTCGCCTCCTGGAACAACCAGAGGCGGTTCCAGACCAAAACCCGGAGGTCCAGACGGGCCCACAGAAGGGCAAGAGCCTGCAGTTCCCGAAGTTCCTTCTCTTCCTTTTCCAAGACCTTCACCATGGTGGTCAAGCAGTCGATCCTCTCCTCCAGATTCTTGTTCTCCTGTTTGAGGTTCTCTACTTCCTTCAGGATCTTCTGGTTTTCGGCCTCGCGACCCGCCACTTTCTCTTTTAGGTGGCCGATCTCCTTCTTTAAGCTTTCCTGGGTGGACGTCGGAAGAGTCTCTGCTGCTTTCTCCATGGGGGGGTTGGGGGGGGAAGGACTCGAACCCGGTGCCGTTTCCTGTGAGTTCAAGCAAAAGGGAGAGGAAGCCAGCGTCAAGCCATCATATTCTCGGCGCGCCCCGTTCTGTTTTTTAGATATTTTCATACGGACAATCATGGCAGATGACAGCAGGCTGGCCCAATTTAACTTAGCTCCTGATTAGGTTGATACGGGGATGGGAGACCACTAGGAAACGGGATGGGAGACCACTAGGGAAAAAACCTCCCCCCAATAATATTTGGCTGATGGGGTTGACTTTAGTGCTTGCTGGACAAGCTCCAAATCAAATCAGCAGCCAGCGTAAAAAAAAAAAGGAAAGGGATGCACATTTTAATATATATTAAGACATTTAAAAATTTAAAAATGAAAAAAAATACTAATTACTTCTCAACCACCTGTCCTGCTAAGAACTGAATATATAATTTTTTAAATAAAAGATTAACAAGATGTGAGTTCTTTCTTCTTCTTCTTCTTCTTCTTCTTCTTCTTCTTCTTCTTCTTCTCCTCCTCCTCCTCCTCCTCCTCCTCCTCCTCCTCCTCCTCTTCTCCTCTTCTCCTCCTCCTCCTTTCTCTTTTCCTTTCTCCTCCTTCCTCCTTTCTTCTTTCTACTTCCTCCTCTCTCCTTCTTTCTTCTCCTTCTCCTTTCCTCTTCTCCTTTCTCCTCCTTTCTCCTTTTCTCCTTTCTCCTCCTCCTCCTCCTCCTCCTCCTCCTCCTCTTCTTCTTCTTCTTCTTCTTCTTCTTCTTCTTCTTCTTCTTCTTCTTCTTCTTCTTCTTCTTCTTCTTCTTCTGCTTCTGCTTCTGCTTCTGCTTCTTCTCCTC
The DNA here is from genome assembly GCF_001527695.2 of Protobothrops mucrosquamatus. Classification (NCBI taxonomy): domain Eukaryota; kingdom Metazoa; phylum Chordata; class Lepidosauria; order Squamata; family Viperidae; genus Protobothrops; species Protobothrops mucrosquamatus. The sequence continues at coordinate 333,632 of NW_015387033.1, forward strand.
CTCCTCCTCCTCCTGCTTGTTTATTGTGGGGATCAGAGAAACCATCATTTTGCCTACTCACCAAAGGATCCTCAATTCCCACGAGAGAAATGGCCTCTCCCAGACAGCCCAGCACCAACCACAGCAGAGTCCATACCCAACGGTCAGAAATTGCCTCACAGATGACATCACAATGCAGGTGTCACCACACAAAGGAGACACACACTCACAGTCCTGGCAATGGAAAGGAGCATTTGAGCGCAAAGTCTATACCTGTTGGCAGCCACACGCTGAAGACTATGCTGGGATGGGGTGATTAGTTTATTGAAATTTAGGAAGCACCCTTTGAAGGGAGCTTAAAATTGAAAATATAAGGGGAGAACCCATAACATTGAGCCCCCCCAAAAAATAGTAAAGTAAAAACAGAAGCTGAATATCCATCTTTGTTCTAGGCATGGAAGAATGTTAGTAATTAGCTAGGGGATTCTGGGAGTTGAAGTCCACACAGTTTTTAGTGGCCACAGTTGAGAAACACTGTTCTAGATGCATGGACTTTGTTAGTCCATGGGATGGGAGACCACTAGGAAATCTTAGATTGGAAGGTTGGAACCTATCCTAGAAGGAATAGAATAGAATAGAATAGAAATCTGGAAGGGACCCTGGGGGTCTTCTAGTCCAGCCCCCTGCTCAAGCAGGAAAACCTACACCATTTCAGACAGGTGAATGTCTAGTCTCTTCTTAAAAACCTCCAGTGATGGAGTCCCCACGATTTCTGGTGGCAAGCTGTTCCACTGGTTGATTGTCCTCACTGTCAGGAAGTTTCTCCTTAATTCCAGGTTGGTTCTCTCCTTGATCAGTTTCCAACCATTTTTTATCGTCCTTCCCTCTGGTGCTCTGCTGAACAACCTGACCCCTTCTGCCTTGTGGCAGCCCCTCAGATACTGGAAAATTTAAGTGTGGTGTTGCGTGTGATTTGTTTTTCTTCTGGAAGTCTCCGAGTGTGCAACTGTGTGTTTTGTGTTGCAGAATTGCATTCCCTCCCGGCGATTCATAATAGCTTCTTGTTTGGTTTTGTTAAGATAACAGCGTATTCTCGGTATGTCTCTTTGTCTACACCCAGAGAGGGCAAAAGACGTCAATTTTTAATATGGCTACATTCTCACATTCAGGAATAGAGCTTTTCCCAGCTCAGACAGCCAGCTCACAGCTCTTAAAGTTTGAAACTTTATCTTAAATAACACCGGTATATCAAAGATGATAAGCTCTCTCCCAGCTTTTTAAATAGATGTGCCCGGCAGCTGGGTTAATTAATTTCTTTTCTCCTTATTCTCCTTTTGTGTTCTGTACCTATATTGGAGGGTGTTTAGAGCAGTATTTAAGGCACATTAATTAAATCAATGAAAACGTGAATGAATGAATAAATAAATAAATAAATGATCAATCTTGGCAACTTTCATATGTGTGAACTACAACTCCCACAATTCCTCAGCCAGCATGGATGGACTTCAATTCTAAGAGTTGAGACCCTCACATCTTAAAGCAGTCAAAAGTTGGAAAAACACCCATTTACAACAAGAGCATCCGTCCTCGGTTGACCTGTCTGGCCTACGAAACTAATTGGAAGGGAGACCACTAAGAAATTTTGAAAGACTGTAAATCAGACTGTCATTGAAAATGAAGACGGGCAAGAAAACCACAAGGCATGCCGATCAAATTGTAAAGTCTCAAACTCTGTTTTTATTTTTACTGCATCTCTTCCTGGGGATCTGTCCAAAGGTTTCTAGTACTGAATAGAAAGATGGAATAAGTATCAGGACTGCTGTCCAGCATTATTCAGAAAATAATGTATGTGGCAGCGAAGGGAATCGCCAAATGTAAATATTCGGCTTAAAAATGGAAGGTTTAATTCCATGGAGCTGACAATGGTGTGAATGTGCGCTAAACGTGGGCAAAAATCTCAGCCCTTCTGCTCTGAAATTGGCCAACAAAGAGGACAGTAGAGAAATGAACGTGGCTGCCACAACTGAATTATTGCATGAAAATTTAATGCCCTTCTAAATGCAGAATGTGGGTTATCGTGCTCACACAGCGTGTTTAACCTGATGGTGAGTTCACCCATTGCCTCTGTGAGAAAAAATGAATCTTCAGCTGAGGAAATGGGCTGAATTCACACAAAGTCCGTGCCGGAAACAAAGCAAAATAAAAACAAAGTAAAAAATAACTCAAGTTTATTTATAACATTTCTGAACCGCCCACCTCTGTCTGGTTGGTCTACGCGCAGGGGTAGGCAACCTTGGCTCTTTTATGACTCGTGGACTTCAACTCCCAGAATTCCTGAGCCAGCATGGTGGAACTATGGCCCCTTCATGACTTGCGAACTTCAACTCCCAGAATTCCTCAGGCAGCCATGCTGAGGGGAAAGGGAGAGGTTTCCAAGCTGAGCCATGTTGGCTGAGGAATTCTGGGAGTTGAAGTCCACGAGTCATAAAGGGGCCATAGTTCCATGTTGGCCGAGGAATTCTGGAAGTTGAAGTCCACGAGTCATGAAGGGGCCATAGTTCCCCCATGCTGGCTCAGGAATTTTGGGAGTTGAAGTCCACAAGTCATGAAGGGGGCCATAGGTCCCCCATGCTGGCTGAGGAATTCTGGGAGTTGAAGTCCACAGGTCATGAAGGGGCCAT
>NW_015387033.1:337279-339203 GCF_001527695.2 Protobothrops mucrosquamatus
GTCCACGAGTCATGAAGGGGCCATAGTTCCCCCATGCTGGCTCAGGAATTCTGGGAGTTGAAGTCCCCAAGTCATGAAGGGGCCATAGTTCCCCCATGCTGGCTCAGGCATTCTGGGAGTTGAAGTCCACAAGTCATGAAGAGGCCAAAGTTTCCCTCATGCTGGCTCAGGAATTCTGGGAGTTGAAGTCCCCAAGTCATAAAAGAGCCAAGGTTGCCTACCCCTGGTCTACGGTGTGAAAGGTTACGTACGTTTGTTGTGTGAATATAGCTAGGAGGGGGGATGTCAGAGAATTGCGACTATGACAAGCCTACCTTTTGTTCATGAAAGAAGCTGAAAATCCTTCCTTCACCCAAAGCACTAAGTCATGTGATAGTTTGTGGGGTTTAAGGTCTGCGTTGTGTGAAAACAGCCACTTTGGCTTCTGGATCACATCATATGGCTTAGCCTTAGTGCATGGTGTGAATCCAAGGCTTGCTGATTTAGTTCACAAAACATGGCTCAGTTTGATTCTGGATTGATGTCATGGAGATCAATTTACTATAAAGTTTATCCATCGACAGCAAGGCGGAAAAACAGAAGAAGATGGGTGGACTTCAACTCCCAGAATTCCCCACCCACCCTTGCAAGGACAATTATAACAATTAGAGGGTTATCATTTTCTGAAACTGTTGCATACAACTCCATAGATACAGTATATAGACGATAGAAAGATAGGTAAGAAGAGGTAGACAGACAGATATGGATTGACAAATAGATACGAATAGATAAATGACAGATAGATGATAAACAGATATAGATAGATGATAGATATAAATAGAAAGATAGATAGGCAGATATAGATGATATAGATAATAATAATAATAATAAAAGTTGGAAGGGACCTTGGAGGTCATCGAGTCCAACCCCCTGCTCAGGCAGGAACCCTACACCATTTCAGACAAATGGCTGTCCAGTCTCTTACAGACATGAATGGACAAATAGATATGAATAGATATATATATATAAGTAGAAAGATAGGTGATAGATGATAGACAGATATAGATGATAGAGACAGATCGATAGAGATAGATAATGGATAAATAGATATGAATATATATATATATATATATTGGCCAAGACACTTCCAATTTTACGTGGGAGAAAACCCGAATAACCAAAGACCTACATGCAAACACCCGCGAAAACCTCAGAAAACAAATATATATATATATATATATATATATTAGATAGATAGACAGATATGGATGGATAGATAGATAGATAGATAGATATGAACGGACAAATAGATATGAATAGATATATAAATAGAAAGATAGATAGATGATATAGATGATAGATATAAGTAGAAAGATGATAGATAGATGATAGACAGATATAGATGATAGGCAGATATATATATAAGAGATAGATTATATAAATGATAAATGATAGATCGACCGACAGACAGAAATAAGTAGACAAAGGTATGGATAGACGGATAGATATGAACAGATAATAGAGAAAGAGAGAAAGGCAGACAGACAGTGGCATTTTCTTTTTCTTTTATGCTGTCCCATTATATAAAGCCAGGGGAGAAATAGAAATATATTGTAAGCCAGGACCAAATAGCAGTACAGACAATTTCTCGCAATCTGAAATTTTGTGTCCCTCGCTGTTTGTTGATGAAGCTTCAGACATGACTCGGCGCTGGCAAGGCTGCAGCGCCAGCTACTCAGAGCAACTTATGCCCCCCCCCTCCGTTAACACCCGTTTACCTACTTTACTACCTTTACTACCCCCAAACCCAACCCAACCCAAACGGAACTGCTAGCCTTCCACCAGCCGTCCCCCTCCCGCATCGGGCAAGTGGTTGCTTCGAAGGATTATGCTAAAGCGCGTAACGGGGACTACACAGCACAAGAGGGACTAGCAGCATGAGTAA
>NW_015387033.1:339524-344305 GCF_001527695.2 Protobothrops mucrosquamatus
CCCCCCCGTCGCCTGAGTGGACCGTTCCTCCCCCTCCCTTTTTCCCGGGGACCGCGGGGGGAAAGCCCGTCGCCTTGACCCGGAGAGCCGCGCCCCACTGAGGACTGTCGCCTTGCAAAAAGCCTTGCAAAAAGCCGAAGCCGGAGGATCCGATCCCCGCCGCCAGGACCACCCGGCCCAGCATCCTCAGCCGAGGCGGAGAGCATCCTTCGGCCGGGCGGGGCAGGGAAGGGTTAAAAGCACCCGCCTGATTTCTTTTTGCCCCCCTCCCTCCCTCCCTCCCCGCCCCACTCAGCCCGTCTTGCGCCTGCGTGCTGGCGGCGGCAGGTGCTCGCCCCCTCCCTCCTCTTCCACATCCCGGCTGGGTGGGGCCGCTTTCTCTGCCGCAGCCCCCGCCGCCCAGACCGCCTTTGGGTTCTGCAGGGGCTGCGCCTCGTTGGGCACCGGCCTTATTTTGGGGGTGGGGGGGTGGGATATCTATCTCCCCCTTCCCTTGCTCCTCTTTGATCCTCTGCAGGCTTTAGAGACAAGGGGGGGTCTGTCTGCCTGCTTGCCTGCCCCTCCCTCCCTCCCTCCCTCCTGCTTCTTCCCTAACTTGATGGAGGGGGGCAAATTAGCATCCCCTTAATTGGGGAGGGGTCTTTTGCTTGGCCTTCTGTCTGGAGCATCCTCTGGATCTTGCAATTGGGGAGGGGGGGTCTTGGGGTCTTGGGGAAGGGAGGCTGGGCTTGCCCAACAAGGGGAGGGGTGTAGGGTCTGGAGATAGTGGGGGAGGGGGTCTTTGGGCAGCGGGTCCTGGGGGACGGGTGGGGGGGGTCTTCATTGTCTGTCAGTGAGCAGGCTGGACCGTGGCGGGGGAACGAGGGCAGGACCCCACGGCCGAGATGGCTTGGCCGTGCATCAGCCGGGCGTGCTGCATTGCCCGCTTCTGGAACCAGCTGGACAAAGCCGACATCGCCGTGCCTTTGGTCTTCACCAAGTACTCCGAAGCCACCGAGCTGCCCGGCACCCAGGTGGTCTTCCAGCAGCAGCAGCAGCAGCAGCCGGCCCGCCCGTTGCCCTCGGCCATCGACACCCAGCCGGCCGCCCTTGGCGGTGACTCGGATGGCCTCGCCAGGCCTGCCTCGGGGGTGGACCCCGGGCCGGGACCCCCGCCGCCCAAAGCGGGCCAGCCCAAAGATCCAGGCTCCCAGGACTCGGTGATGCGGCACGATTTCAAGGCCTGGAAAGTCCAGCGTCCGGAGCCCAGTTGCAAGCCGAAAAGCGAGTACCACCCGTCGGACCAGCCCTTTGCCAGGCAGAGCCAGTACCAGAAGGACTTCCCTCCTTGGCCCATCCCCAAGAGAGGAGACCACCCCTGGATCCCCAAGGAGATGGCCATCCCGGCCCTGGTCGAGCTGGACAAAGGGGCCAAGGAACGGTCCAGCAGCGGGGAGAGAAGAAGCCGGTCTCAGATAGACCACGATCGGCTGGAGCGAAGGAAAGAGGCGCCGGCGGGGCTGCCCACCTCCGAAGAAAGGTTAACCAAGACCAAAAAGAGGGGCCACCTGTCTGAAGACCAGGCTTGGCCCACCCCCCAGCAGCCGGCACCTTCGGGGAGCCAGGAGACCGGGAAAGGACGAGCGGTGGTGGACGCCCTCAACCGGCAGATCAAGCAGGAAGTTACGGGCAAGGTGTCCACCTCCTCTTACAGGTGAGGACCCCCCAAAAATGCATGGCGGGGTTAAGGGATGTCTTGAGTTTCATCCCTAGGGAAGAAGGACCGTCTCCTTTGGCAGATCTGGGACCCGGGGCCCCGATGTACTTAAAAACCGTCCATTTAGTGACCATTTTCACACTTTATGACGGTCGCAGCCTTCCTGTGGTCACTTGATCAAAACTTCAGAGGCTTGGCAACTGGCGTGTACCGGTGACGGTTGCAGTGTCTGCTGAGGTCAGGTGATCCCCTTTGGTGACGGTCGGACACGCCATAGTCAAGGGGGAAACCAGTTTCACTTAACAACCGTGTTACTCGCTTCAATGACGGCAGGGATTTGCTTTAAGAAAGGTATCGTGAGGCAAAAAAGGTATCGTGAGGCAAAATTCATTTAACACGTGCCTCGCTTAGAAAGGTTGGGTTCAGTTTGGGTCGTTAAGTTGAGGATTACCTGTATGGATAACCATTTGTCTGAAATGGTATAGGGCAGGGGTCTTCAAACTTGGCCCTTTTATGACTTGTGGACTTCAACTCCCAGAATTCCTCAGCCAGCATGACTGGCTGAGGAATTCTGGGAGTTGAAGTCCACAGGTCATGAAGGGGCCATAGTTCCCCCATGCTGACTGAGAAATTCTGGGAGTTGAAGTCCACAAGTCATGAAGGGGCCATAGTTCAGGAATTCTGGGAGTTGAAGTCCACAAGTCATAAAAGGGCCAAGTCTGAAGACCCATGGTATAGGGCAGGGGTAGGCAACCTCGGCTCTTTTATGACTCATGGACTTCAACTCCCAGAATTCCTGAGTCAGCTAGGCTGACTCAGGAATTCTGGGAGTTGAAGTCCATGAGTCATAAAAGAGCCGAGGTTGCCTACCCCTGGTATAGGGTTTCCTGCCTGAGCAGGGGGTTGGACTAGAAGACCTCCAAGGTCCCTTCCAACTCTATTATTATTATTATTATTATTATTATTATTGTTGTTATCATCATTATTATTATCATCATCATCATTATCATTATCATTATTATCATATCTTAGTTTAATTGTCCAGGGGTGATAGGGAGGTGTCAAATTCTCATGTAGCCACAGTGGTTTAGCTACTTCGGCTAAAGAACTATGCATTTTCAGAGAACCCAGCATGGAAACCTGTTAGATATCTGGAATTATTTTAGTTCAGCCAGGATGTTTTTTTAGGGGTGATCAAAAACACCCCCCTAAATATGTGTTGAAAAAGGAGATTGCAATGCAGGTTCCAAGCTACCAGTTTGAGGTTTTTTTTGACCACTATAATTCAGCAACCACCTCTGCTTTTGCAGAATTGCAGGATTTCTTAATAGATATTAAAATGTGCATCCCTTTCCATTATTTTTTTTTTTACGCTGGCTGTGGATTTGATTTGGAGCTTGTCCAGCAAGCATTAAAATTAATCCCAAATGTGTCGGTGTCCCAGACTCCCAAAAAACCAAATTTCCCGGTTTTAACCAGTTGGAGTGACTTAGGAAATCTTTTTAAGTTGAAGATTTTCCAAGCCTGAAAACTAGAACGACCATCGCAAGCAAGCTTTCCATAAAAATGCAGTTGAGTTTTCCCAAATCCTGACATTTTTGCAGCGCCTATATATGAATTTACAAATTGTTATATTTTCATCCCAGTTCTTCAGACCTTTTTATTCTGCTACTGAGCTCCACTCAAAGTAGAAGCCAAAATTATGAGGACAAGTTTAGGATTGAAGCGGTAATTATTTCTGTGCTGAATCCGTTTAGGCCACCCCTTGCCTAATTAAACCCAATAAACTGATTTTATTTCCTTTTTGTTTGTTTTAGAATCCCATTATACTACCCAGCCCACTTAGATCCCAGCTGAAGTACAATATAAGCAAGAATTAAACCTACAAAGTCTCCGACGGGGTTCTGAATGCTTTCATTAACTTCAGCCTTGTAAACCAGTGGTTGTGGCACCTGTGGGGGAATATTGTGAGAATTAATGTGTTGTGAGAACATCTAAAACTAGTAATTCCGCCCAGTGTGTCTCAACTTCAACAACCTATTAAGATGTGTGGACTTCAACTCCCAGAATTCCCCAGCCCATGCATGGGCTAGGGCAGGAGTAGGCAACCTTGGCTCTTTTATGACTTGTGGACTTCAATACCCAGAATTCCTGAGCCAGCCATGCTGAGGGGAAAGGGAGAGTTTCCAAGCTGAGTCATGCTGGCTGAGGAATTCTGGGAGTTGAAGTCCACGAGTCATGAAGGGACCATAGTTCCCCCATGCTGGCTCAGGAATTCTGGGAGTTGAAGTCCACGAGTCATGAAGGGGCCATAATTCCCCCATGCTGACTCAGGAATTCTGGGAGTTGAAGTCCCCGAGTCATAAAAGAGCCAAGGCTGCCTATCCCTGGGCTAGGGAATTCTGGGAGTTGAAGTCCACTCATCTTAAAAATGGCTGAGGTTCAGAAACACTGATTTAACCCATTTAGCTTACATCATTGGTTCTCAACCTGTGGTCATCACAAGGGGTCCGCGGAGGCTTGAGAAGTGTTATGATTTAAATCTTAAGTCTGGGGGGGGGGGCTGTGGCCGTGGCCCCAAAATGTATTTAAAAGGGGTCTCTGGTAGAGAAAAGGCCTACATAATTCTGCAGGCAAAAGAATGCCAAAAAATAATAATAATCAAGCCTCTCTATATTTCGCAATCTTGGCACCTCAACGATGTGTGGACTTCAACTCCCAGAATTCCCCAGCTGGAGAATTCTGGGAGTTGAAGTCCACACACATCTTCAAGGCTGAGAAGCACTGCTTTACATTATTCCAGAGTGAAACACTCTTCTCCAAACACTGATTGGCTACGCTGGGCAAGCCACACCTCCTGCTGCTTGCCTAGCCAATGGCGAAGGCGCTGGCGGCTGAAGTCAGGGCACCTATAAGATTAGGTGCTTCCTGCAGCAAGTTAGTTAGGACTTGCATTCCTGTAATGATGCTTTTTAACCCTATTAAGGTCTATGTTGGCAGAGCTTCCAGTAAGACTTATCTGGTTAAGTGAGTTGTGAGAACTCTAGCAGGGGGTTGGACTAGATGACCTCAAAGGTCCCTTCCA
>NW_015387033.1:350239-361845 GCF_001527695.2 Protobothrops mucrosquamatus
GATGTTTTGCTTCTCATCCAAGAAGCTTCTTCAAGCTCTGACTGGATGGTGGGAAATGGAAGGATTCATACTCCTTGCAGACAGCTGGTCATTTGCCTCCTTTTAGAGAGTCGTTGAGGCCACTTGGAGGTTTATCTGTGTCCTCGGTCACCTGAGTAGGGGTGCAAATGGGTGTGGCGCCTTCTTGGAACTGGAGAAAGGACCGTGTTGTAGACTGGAGATAGATGATGTCGTATCCGTCCCCTTCTGTTGAGGGAGGGCTGTTCAATTTTGGCCAGCTGGGAAGGTTGCAAACTGGTCACAAAACTCCTAGACACTGCAACTGTCACAATTACCATGTTTCCCTGAAAATAAGACCGGGTCTTTTTTCTTTTTGCCTCCAAAAGAGGCACCAGGTCTTATTTTCGGGACAGGCCTTACCTCACCTCCGGCACCGACAGCCCCACCCAGCCGGTCCACTTCTTCTGGGGCCGAAGTTCTGCAGCTGCATTCGGGCCTGCATTTTGCAGTCAGGCCTTTCCGGAAGGCCTAAGCAGCCGAGTACCGAGCTATGGATTCAATCCATAGTTTGGTGCTCGGCTGCAGAGATCTTGCAGAACCGAGCTACGGATTGAACCCATGGTTCTCGGCTTCCGGAAAGGTCTGTGACTGAGAAATGCAGGCCTGGCTGCAGAAGAGGCCTCAGAAGAAGAAGTGGGCCGGCGAGGAGAGGCCTGGCTGCGAGGTAAGTGGGTGGGGGCGGGTGGGGCAGCTCCACATCCCCACCCCTGCCCTAGCTTGATTTTTAGGTGTGTGCCTCACCCCCAAACTAGAACTTATTTTGGGGGTAGGTCTTATATTAGGCCCACCCCCCCCCAAAACTCAAGCTAGGGCTTATTGTTGGTGTAGGCCTTACTTTCGGGGAAACATAGTATGTGTCAGTTGCTAAACACCCAAAATTTGATCACGTGACCGTGGGGATGCTGCAATGGTCATAAGTGTGAAAGCTGGTCATAAGTCACTTTTTTCAGTGCTACTGTAAGTTTGAATGGTCACTAAACAAATGGTTGTGAGTCTAGGACAGGGGTAGGCAACCTTGGCTCTTTTATGACTCGTGGACTTCAACTCCCAGAATTCCTGAGCCAGCATGGGGGAACTTTGGCCCCTTCATGACTCGTGGACTTCAACTCCCAGAATTCCTGAGCCAGCATGGGGGAACTATGGCCCCTTCATGACTTGTGGACTTCAACTCCCAGAATTCCTGAGCCAGCATGAGGGAACTATGGCCCCTTCGTGACTGGTGGACTTCAACTCCCAGAATTCCTCAGCCGACATGGGGGAACTTTGGCCCCTTCATGACTCGTGGACTTCAACTCCCAGAATTCCTGAGCCAGCATGGGGGAACTATGGCCCCTTCATGACTTGGGGACTTCAACTCCCAGAATTCCTTGGCTAGCATGAATGGCTCAGGAATTTTGGGAGTTGAAGTCCACAAGTCATAAAAGAGCCAAAGTTGCCTACCCCTGGTCTAGGGCTACCTGTATCGTGCTGGCGGTTATTATTTCCCTGTTCTCTTTCCGTTTTTTTGATCCCCCAGAAATGAATTTCGACCGTGGACGGACATCAAGCCGGTGAGAGCGATCAAAGCCAAGTCTCAGTACGAGCCCCCAGATGACAAAATCACCCACCAGACAAGCTACAGTTCCCAGTTCACTGCCGAGGGAGCAAAGCCTGGCCCGCCAAATAACAAATTCCTGGAGCACCGAAGGATACGCACCCTCTATAGTGAACCGCAGAAAGAATCTCCAAAGGTAAGGAGAGAGGCAGGAAGGCATGGAGACGATCATTGGCATTCAACCCTCTGCAGGAGATCATAGCTTGCTTTGAGACCCAGGTGTAGATCCTGCCCCTTTGACATGCAACGTAGCAGCACACATCAAAAAGGGGGCAAGGCAGGCATTGTGACACCGTGAAATAGTTTGCTCTCTCTCTCCCCAATCCTTATAGAATGGAGAGAAAGGGATCACAAGAGAGTAAGTAGGCACATCATGGGGTCTTTTTCTCCACCCTCCTCACAGAATGAAGCGATTGGAGAGAAAGGGATTGCAAGAGAGTAAGACAGCATACCAGGGGGAACACGCTGGGCTGTTTGCATGGTGTGCTTGTGGCTGCCAGCACACTGCTTTTGATGTGGCCCTGTCTGTGAATGGTGCTGCTGAAAGATTGGAGAAGTGGAATCTGAGATATAAAGGGCTCGACGCTAAATGAGCTTTTGCGGTTTAGGATAATGCAAAGAGATTATTTATCCAGCTTATTATTATTTTTCATCGGTCTGATTACCTTCCTCAGCCATTCTCATCTCTCCTGAATACACATTAATGTATATTTGCTTACCTGCTGCCTTGTATCACCGTAGTGTCTGGATAATCCCCTGGCATTTCCTGCCTCCTCCGGGCACTTCTGTTGCCTGTTATGTGGAATTCTCTATCTAAATTCACTTTTTTTTCCACTTTCCCTCCCTTTCTTGTGTCTGTCGTGACCGTCCTTCGCCCTGATGGACTTGCTGGTTCCGACCAGGTGGAGAAGCCCAGTCCTCAGCCTTCTAAGCCAAAAAAGACGACCCCAAGCCATAAATCTCTGAAAAAGCCCAAAGATAAGCAGATGGCAACCAGCCGGGCATCCAAGAAAAAAAGTACGGAAGCAACCAGCAGAACGACAACGGCCGAGGACAAGGAGAAAAGTAAAGAAATTAACAATAAGTTGGCCGAAGCTAAAGAGTAATTCACTGCAGTTACTTAGCTGTTTTTCCTGTCTCTCTGTTTATTTCTCCTTCCTTCCTTCCTTCCTTCCTTCCTTCCTTCCTTCCTTCCTTCCTTCCTTCCTTCCTTCCTTCCTTCCTTCTTTCCTCGCCACAAAATTAGAGACTTCTAATCAGCGTATGCTCTGACTGTATTAGAAGCTCGTTCTGTTGGGTTTTTAAGGAGATTAAAAGTCTCCTTTAATGGGCAAGGAAGAACACATTTCTCCACATGGGCACGACGGTTTTAGCGGAAAAATGGGAGCAGAGCTGGAGGTTTCCTCGTCCTAAATTTATTAAACAAATTGGGTGGCATCTTTGCTTCTAAAACTCACGAAGCTGGTTGGGTTATAGGCAGAAAGGATTGGGGGGGGGGGGGAAGAGGCAGGTGTTTTTCCAAAGGAAGCAAAATGGGGTCTTAAACTATTTCCAGCTCTCTTCAAATCAAATTAGCATTTCCAAGGCTGGGGAAACTGCAGGTGTGCTGAAAGACAATCCTTAGCAATTATTATTATTATTATTTGAACTGGTATAACAGCCTGACAGTACCATACACAATATAATATCTACAACACAAACTAAGAAATACAGGTAGTCCTCAACTTAACTATCCCAACCGAGGCCAAAAATTATGTTGCTTAAGCAAGACAGTTTGTTCAGCGGGTTTCGGCCCCGTTTTACGACCTTTCTTGCTGCAGTCGTTAACTGAATCACTGCAGTTGTTAACTCATTAACCCGGCTCTTAAGTGAATTATGGCTTCCCCCATTGACTTTGCTTGCCAGAAGGTCGTAAAAGGAGATCTCAGGACACTTCCACCGTCGTAAATACGAGTCAGTTGCCCAGGCGTCTGAATTTTGATCACGTGACACGGGGACGCTGCGACGGTCGTGTGAAAATCGGTCCCAAGTGTGAAAGTTGGTTCATAAGTCTCTTTTTCCAGTGCCGTTGTAACTGTGAACGGTCACTAAATGAACCGTCGAAAATCGAGGACTTCCCGTATTAACAAAATTGCAAAAATCTATAAATAACACCAGGGTTTCCTGCCTGAGCAGGGGGTTGGACTAGATGACCTCCAAGGTCCCTTCCAACTTTATTATTATTATTATTATTATTATTATTATTATTATTATTATTATTATTATTATTATTAATAATAATAATAATAATAATAATAATAATAATAATAATAATAATCTTATTATTATAAATAAGATTCCAAAGGCAACATAAGTGACTGGCCCCTGGCATTCATGAACATCTGGGTGAACCGGCTCATGATTTTTTTTTCCTCACAGTTTGAATAAACCAGATCCTCAGTCCTTGCTATGAATTGAACAAACATTTTCCGTCCTGATCCGCACGTTACATGCCTGCTTGTTCAAATCCTTCTCTGCCCATTCACATTTGCCTGACCCCACATAACCTTTTAACACTTTTCAATTTAAATGCTGGGTCAGTCTTGGGAGAGCAGATGGAAGGTAATGGTGCTGATCCAGATGTGCTGAGATCGGCCTCACAAAAGCTTGTAAGAAGAGGACAGCCATTTGTCTGAAATGGGGTAGGGTTTCCTGCCTGAGCAGGGGGTTGGGCTAGATGACCTCCAAGGTCCCTTCCAGCTCTGCTGTTCTGCTATTCCTTTTTTTGTTTTGTTTTTGGCTCTCATGCATATGCCTTCAAGAAGAATAGATCCGTCAAAATGGATCCATCAGTTGTCCTGGTTGATTCATTTTCCCGATTCAGCCCAGCTTTTCTTCCCCCCCCCCAAAAAAAGGACATTGGATCTGAGGAAATTCAGATTTTCCACCAATCTCTCTGCTCTTGGCATTGTGTGATCCAGGACAGAGATTTTATTGAAATCAAATGAAATAGGAAGCCGGCATTATAGGCCTCGTTAACTCTCCCTTCTTGCAAACTAGCCTAGCGCAGGGGTAGGCAACCTTGGCTCTTTTATGACTCGTGGACTTCAACTCCCAGAATTCCTGAGCCAGCATGAGGGAACTGTGGCCCCCTCATGACTTGTGGACTTCAACTCCCAGAATTCCTGAGCCAGCATGAGGGAACTATGGCCCCCTCATGACTTGTGGACTTCAACTCCCAGAATTCCTGAGCCAGCATGAGGGAAACTTTGGCCCCTTCATGACTCGTGGACTTCAACTCCCAGAATTCCTGAGTCAGCATGGCTCAGCTTGGAAACCTCTCCCTTTCCCCCCCAGCATGGCTGGCTGAGGAATTCTGGGAGTTGAAGTCCACAAGTCATGAAGGGGCCATAGATCCCGCATGCTGGCTCAGGAATTCTGGGAGTTGAAGTCCACGAGTCATAAAAGAGCCAAGGTTGCCTACCCCTGGCCTAGCGTGAGTGAGGATGCCCATCAAGCTTGCCGTTTTGCCAGTGGGGAAAATATCCCTGGCACCCATTTTGCGAAGGCGCTCACGACCTGCTTTCAGAAGTCCAGATGTGACAGGTTGCCTATGGAAAAACTCTTGACCTGTCTGCTCTAAAGCTAAATATTGCAAGTGGGAAGAATTGCGGGGACTTTTAAAGTCACCCATCTTGACAGGGCAGCGACTGTTAAAAATGACCCGTCTTTCCCTCCCCGCTATATTTCCATCCAGGAGCGATAATCTATTATCAGTTATATATGTATCATCATTTAACATAGAACAGATTGATTTAATCCAGTGTTTCTCAACCTTGACAATTTTAAGGCATGTGGACTTCAACTCCCAGAATTCCACAGCCAGCATTGCTGGCTGTGGAATTCTGGGAGTTGAAGTCCACATGCCTTAAAATTGTCAAGGTTGAGAAACACTGATTTAATTTTAATCTCTTTTGGAGAGGGGGAAAAAGATGAGAAACCTGCCACGGTAAACTTAAACTGAAACTGGGAAAAATTAAGACTTTTTTGGGATAATTAAGACAGCTCGTTTCCCTTGCCCATTTTGGATTAAAAAAAGAAAAACACAAAAGTATAGAAAAAATATTTTCCCCTTCTCCTCTTTTGCAAGCAAAAGCTGCCACGTTTCCTGGTTCTTTTTTTAAAAAAAGTTTGAAACGGTTCCTTGGCAGACTACGGTATCGGTTCTCCTGCTTGAGCAGGGGGCTGGACTAGAAGACCTCCAAGGTCCCTTCCAGCTCTATTCTATTCTAAATATTCTAAAAGCAGCCGTGACGTTTCATTGTTTCTTGCCCCCCCCCAAACCGCCAATTCGATTGGGAAATTACACCAACCTAAAGGAAAAGAAGATTTGGGGAGGAAGGAAAGACTAATAATGCTCCAGAGATACTATATTTAAGAAAAGACCTTGGATTAATTATAAGGGTTATTTCTAGAGCATGAGATATTTTTTTTTAAACAATGTACGAAAAGTAAGTAGAAATATTGGCCAGGGAGATTGGAAAAATAAGCAGAAATGTGTGCTAGAATTTCCAGGCTAGGAGACATTATTTAAGTGGGGGGGAGTACCTGGGATTAGGGGGGGCTGATGGGACGGGGAGGGGGCGCAGTTGTATGATAATATGGGTAACCAACGTGGTTGGCTTGATTCCTGAAAAAAAAAATGCAAAAAAAATAATAATAATTGTAGCCTTTTGTGTGTGATGATGATGATGATGTCTCTGCTACGGCTTGTGCTGGAATGCTTCCCACTTATAAAGTACGTGTCGCGATTACTCTTAACGATGTTATTTCTAAGCCTAGTTGTGCTAGAAATGTAGAGTGTGAAGTTGTTAGCCAAGATTGTGTGTATGTCAGGAAAGGGGGCCGAGGGTGGGTGGGTGGGTGGGTGGGAAGAGGATGAGGTTTTTAAAACTCCAGGGCTCTGGAGAAATTTAGGAAAACTCTCAAAAACCAGTTTGACCTTAAAAAATAAATAATAAAAAATGCCGATATGATGACGGTTTGCTGCACGCCAAATGCAAATTTTATCCTAAGATGGCGGATTTTGCGTCCTTGTATAATCCAGCAAAATCCATTTGGGGAAATGGATGTTGAAATGATATCTACAGGTTGTCCTCGACTTACGACTGAGCCCAAAATTTATGTCGCTTATCATGTGAACCCCCCCGGGGACGCTGCAACCGTCATAAATACGACTCAGATGCCGAACGTCTGAATTTTGATCCCATACGGGTGAAAAACGGCCGTAAGTGAAATTTTTTCCAGTGCCGTAATTTTGAACGGTCACTAAACGAAGCATCCGTCAAGGACTTCCCGAATTGATATAGAAATAACGGCAGACCTTTTCAAAACCTGCAAAGAAAAAAGGAAAAGATTTCTTAATTTGCTCCAGCCACGCTTATTTGCAATTTGCCAGGAGTGGGAATGGGAAAAACAGCATGGGAAGTGCTTGATTGACAGCTTGGAAGGGCCCAGAATGGGAAGCAGATGTCTGTCTGTTCCCCTAAGTCAGCGGTCCCCAACCTTGGCAACTTTTAAGACTTGTGGACTTCAACTCCCAGAATTCCCCAGCCAGCCATGGCTGGCTGGGGAATTCTGGGAGTTGAAGTCCACAAGTCTTAAAGTTGCCAAGGTTGGGGAGCCCTGCTCTAACTGGCTTATAAATTCAAGGAAAGTTCAACTGTATGTTAAATTTGGGGGATTTTTATCACCCCAATTGCCCCCCCCCAATTTAAGTTCCTCAGTGAAACACTTGTTAAGTGAGCTTTGCCCCATTTTATGACGTTTCCCACCATAGTTGCTAAGTGAATCCTTGCGGTTGTTAAGGGAATTTGGCTTCCCCCATTGACTTTGCTTGTGGGAAGGTCGCAAAAGCGGATCGCACGTGACCCTGGGGCACTGCGACCGTCGTAAGTATGAGTCAGTTCCCGAATTTTGATCCCACGTCCCACAAGGATGCTGTAGCAGTTGCAAATGTGAAAACTGTTCGTAACTCCCTTTTTCCCCCGTGCCGTTGTAAGTTTGAACGGTCACTAAATGGATCGCTGTAAGTCGAGGGCTACCTGTATGTGTGAAAGGCGCATTTTTAGGCCTGTCAACTGCCCTGATGCTCTTTGATGCACTAAGACATTCCTGCAAGGGCATACTTGATCGCTGTTGCCGTTCAGGACCCCGATCTTTTCCTCTGAAAATGCTGAATATTCTTCTGAAAAGAAAAAAAAAACCCGTCTCCGGTAGACACCGTCGGAAATTGGCACGGCCTTCCCCAGCTGGATTATTTGTATGGAAACCAAGATCTGTAGCAGATGGTGGTTGGCTAGATTGTGGGTTAGGAGGAGAAAAAATAGGCAAGCATGCTGAGGTCGCAACGTTCTTGGTTGTTCTCTGATCTGGGTTGTTTTCTTGCAGACGTTTCATTACCCAGCTAGCTAACACCATCCGTGCTAGAAGGGAGTGGGGTTTGTTCTCTCTCTTTATAAACCCCACTCCCTTCTAGCACTGATGGTGTTAGCTAGCTGGGTAATGAAACGTCTGCAAGAAAACAACCCAGATCAGAGAGCATCCAGGACCCCACAGTTTAATCCTGAGCTAAAAACATTCTCTTCTGTCGATGTGAGTTCAATAAAATGTAATCACTGTCTGATCTTTTGTGTAACCTGCACAGTAATGAAATATCCCTTTCTGATGGATACAGAAGAAGCAACAGTCATCTACAAGTGTTTTCACTTTGCTGGTTAACACCTAAGTGTCTCTTTTAATTCCAGGCATAAGCTGTCTGGTTTTTATGTTCTATGCTAATGTTATATTCTCTTTTTTAGAGCGGTGTTTCTCAAACTTGGCCATTTTGAGACCTGTGGACTTCAACTCCCAGAATCCTCCAGCTGGGAGATGCTGGGAATTGAAGTCCATATATGCTGGCTGGGGAATTCTGGGAATGGAAGTCTATAACATGTTGGCTAGGGAATTCTGGAAATTGAAATCCACCCATGGTGACTAGGGAATTCTGTGAGTTGAAATCTACACATGCCGGCTGGGGGATTCTGGGAGTTGAAGTCCACACATCTTAAGTGGCCAAATTTGAAATCTTCTGCTTTACAGCATCATTTCCAGATTGGTGCCCAGCAGATGAGTTTAGATGAACAGTCCCAAGATTCTACATTTAGTTGCAATACTAAATGGAGACAAATTTATCAAAGTTTAGTTGCTTCTCGTCGTTTTTTTGTAAATCTTGCAAAGTTCAGATTTGGGGAAAAAAATTACAAAAAAAGAGAGAAAATTTTGCTCACTATTGGGTGCGTGATTGCTACGTGTTGCTCCAAATATATATATATGTACTTTTAAGACACTTTTGTACATTAAAATTCCCACCTAACAAACTTTCCTCAGGGACAACACGTTTTCAACCAACGCACGTAGCCTGCCCTGCAACGTTTTGAGAACTGCAAATAGAAAAAGACAAGTTGTTATTTCAACTCTTGTTTGTAAAATGTTGAAGTGCATTCAGTTGTGAATGAAATGGAATTCCTTCTCCAATTTCTTCTGCTGTTGGGCACCAGTGGGAAACGAATGCTGTCAATCAACTGGATGATGATTCTTCTTTCTTTGTTTTTGTAAAAGAAGATTATTGTCTTTGCATTCCTTCTATGAAATCTTGGCTGGCTGGCTTCTCATGTTCCTTTCAAATCTCCCGTATGCCTTTGGTTGCTTCCCTGATTACATCATCTCTGTATTTCGTTTCTCGTACTGTATTGGATGTTCCACTCCTCCCCTTTCGCGAGACGGTGCTAAAAATCCTTTCCACGGCTTTGTAGATACTCCATCCTCTTTGACCTTGTGCAAAGAAAGAGATTGAAATAAACGCCACAATCACCTGCTTTGCTCACATCTGCAGTATTTGTGTTAAGAAACGGGGGTGTGGGGTGGGTGGGTGGGTGGGTGGGGGACTCCATTAAGCATCTGGGATCATAACCCTGGGAGACGGATCCCGAAGGATCTCAAATGGTGAGATTGTTTATTTGATTTTTATCCTGCCTTTATTACTTTATAAGTAACTCAAGGTGGCAAACATACACAATATACTCCGTCCTCCCTCCTATTTTCCCCACAACGACCCAGTGAGGTGGGTTTGGCTGATTGGCCCAGTGTCAACCAGCTGGCTTTCATGGCTAAGGCAGGACTAGAACTCACCGTCTCCTGGTGATTGGCCCAAAGACATCCAGCGGGCTTTCATGCCCAAGGCAGAACTAGAATTCACAATCTCCTGGTGATTGGCCCAAAGACATCTAGCGGGCTTTTATGCCCAAGGCAGAACTAGAACTCACCGTCTCCTGGTGATTGGCCCAAAGTCATCCAGCTGGCTTTTATGGCTAAGATGGAACTAGAACTCACCATCTCCTGGTTCCTAGCCTGCTGCCTTAACCACTAGACTAGGGGTAGGCAACCTCGGCTCTTTTATGACTCATGGACTTCAACTCCCAGAATTCCTGAGTCAGCATAGCCTACCCCTGCACTAGACCAAACTGGCTCAATTCGGTGGCCTTTTAATGCAGGATTCACAAAACGGAAAGCTTCAAAAATGATCGAACCTGTGAACAGTTGGCAAATGAATCCTCTTTTTAGTCAATCAATCATGGTCGATAACTTTTTGATTAGAAGGGGCTACAATGTTACACACTTGCCTAGGAGTACAATATAAACTAGGGTACTTTTCCCCCCAGCTTGGGTAACTTAAAGATTGATGGACTGGAACTTTAGAATTGTGAGCTGCCCAGAGTCATTTGGTTGAGTTGGGCAGCTATAAAAATGAATAGGATAGGATAGGATAGAATAGAATAGAATAGAATAGAATAGAATAGAATAGAATAGAATAGAATAGAATAGAATAGAATAGAATAGAATATGGAATAGAATAGAATATGGAGTAAAGTAGAATAGAATAGAAGAATAGAATAGAATAGAATAGAATATGGAATAGAATAGAATATGGAGTAGAATAGAATATGGAGTAGAATAGAATATGGAGTAGAGTAGAATAGAATAGATTAGAATACAATATGGAGTAGAATAGAATAGAATATGGAGTAGAGTAGAATAGAATAGAATAATAGAATAGAATATGGAGTAGAATAGAATAGAAGAATAGAATAGAATATGGAATAGAATAGAATATGGAATAGAATATGGAATAGAATAGAATAGAATAGAATATGGAGTAGAGTAGAATAGAATAGAATAATAGAATAGAATATGGAGTAGAATAGAATATGGAGTAGAGTAGAATAGAATAGAATAATAGAATAGAATAGAGTATGGAGTAGAATAGAATAGAAAAATAGAATAGAATAGAATAGAAGAATAGAATAGAATATGGAATAGAATAGAATAGAATATGGAGTAGAGTAGAATAGAATAATAGAATAGAATAGAGTATGGAGTAGAATAGAATAGAATAGAATAGAAGAATAGAATAGAAGAATAGAATATGGAATAGAATAGAATAGAATAGAATAGAATATGGAGTAGAATAGAATATGGAGTAGAGTAGAATAGAATAGAATAATAGAATAGAATAGAGTATGGAGTAGAGTAGAATAGAATAGAATAGAAGAATAGAATAGAATAGAATAGAATAGAATATGGAATAGAGTAGAGTAGAAATACCATTTCAGACAAGTGGCTTTCTGGTTTCTTCTTCTTTTTTTTTTCCCAACAATTTTTTTTTATTAGTTTTGTTTTATTTATTTATTTATTTAATTTAATTTATATGCCGCCCTTCTCCCAACGGGACTCAGGGCGGCGCACAACATATTTAAAACCAAAGCATATATACAATCCCCCCCTTAAAACCGAATTAAACCAAATTTAAAGTTGTGTCTTCCAAATTCCTAAAAAACCCAGTATAAAATCCACCCTAGGTCAGGTCCGCTTGCTG
>NW_015387033.1:362827-378794 GCF_001527695.2 Protobothrops mucrosquamatus
GACAATTTTAAGGCATGTGGACTTCAACTCCCAGAATTCCACAGCCAGCAATGCTGGCTGTGGAATTCTGGGAGTTGACCTCCACATGCCTTAAAATTGTCAAGGTTGAGAAACACTGGCCTAGATGAACTTCCTTCAGCTAGTGGTGAAACACACTGTGTTCACACATTTTTGGTAAAAATTTTATTAAGGTTTTTTTAAAAAAAATTATATGTATCCAATGGGGGTGCTACAACGGTCATAAGTGTGAAAAACGGTCATAAGTCACTTTTTTTCAGTGCCGTTCTAACTTGGGTCACTAAACGAACAGTTGTAAATCAAGGACTACCTGTACAGTTGTAAATTTACCTCTTACTCCTTGGTTACTACTTCTTATTTCTATAATCTATTCTGTCCAATCGTCAATATACCTGGTTTTTATAAAAAAAATAATAAAGGCGGGATATGAATAAATAAATACGTTCACACAACATCCTCAACTGCAAAAGCTGCCGGCAACATTTGTGCAACCCGCTAAGCAATCCTCTCTTATTTTTGGATTTGGATTTGATTCTACTTCTACAGTTGCCCACGTCAACAAATGACTTTGTCAGCATACCTCATAAAACATAAAAACAATTAAAACATTACATGCTTCTCTGTATTTCTATTCTATTCCATTCCATTCTATTCTATTCTATTCTATTCTATTCTATTCTATTCTTCTATCCTATTCCTTATTCTGTCCTATTCCCTATTCTATTCTGTTCTGTTCTGTTCTATTATTGTCCTATTCCTTATTCTATTCTATTCTATTCTATTCTATTCTATTCTATTCTATTCTATTCTATTATGTATTTCTATTCTATTCTATTCTATTCTATTCTATTCTATTCTTCTGTCCTATTCCTTATTCTATTCTATTCTACTCTATTCTATTCTATTCTATTCTATTCTTATTTCTATTCTATTCTATTCTATTCTATTCTATTCCTTATTCTGTCCTATTCCCTATTCTATTCTGTCCTATTCCTTATTCTGTCCTATTCTCTATTCTATTCTATTCTATTCTATTCTATTCTATTCTATTCTATTCTATTCTATTCTAATTATTATTCTCTTATTCTATTCATCTCCAAGGTTCCTTCCAGCTCAATTCTGATTCTAAAACATCTTTAAGTTGCTAAGGTTGAGAAACCCAGTATTCGAAGTCCAGCTCTAACCAATCAGAATTGCTTTGAAAATTTGCATCACTACATGCAAATTTGATGATTTTTTCCCCCCCTCTCCATCCATGTCAGTGAAACTTTAGGCTGCAGTTTCAAAACCTCAACCAATTCCACCGCATGTCCAACTCTTAACAGCAAAGAACCCAACACATTACCACTGCAGACTGAATTATAGTAACATTAGGCTTTTATTTTTAAAAAAAACCTGTATGATAATAACTATCAAACGAATTCGTAGCAATAGTTAGTAGGAATCTTCTGAAATCTGAAGCCTGGTTTTTTTGCAGCTGCATTCATCCAACATGCTAAACTTAATCTAGGTTGGTTTTTTCCCCCATAAGGACAATTCCAGTTTATTGAGTTGTTTGTGCAAATGATAAAAAATAGGCTGCTCCAGGAAGCAAAATGTGAGGGTTGGGTGAATCCAGACAGACAAAGGGCCAAGGACCAATGAAAACTGATTTTTGTTCTTGTTCGTAGAATCTAAGCAAGTGCCAACAAGTTGCACAGCTGAATTTGCACAAATCAAGATAATTATTTTTATTGAATACCAGATTAGGGCAAAATTGTGCTGGCGGCTGTAGCTTGATTACCAAATAATAAGTTTTTGGTTTTTTTTACTAACCGTATGGGGGATGACGCTATTCTATTTTTCTATTTTTTTTCTTTTCTCACCCCATTTTTTTTTAAAATCTCTATTTCCAGGCCCCCCGATAAATCCATTGATGCTACAGCTAAGGAATCCAAGTACTTTACAACAAGAATGTCCTATGGAGGCTCAGACCTGAGCAGGGATTGAAACAACCGTCTGGCCTGCTTGTGAAACCTTATTTGATTTTTTTTTAAATCAATAAATGGTTGCTGAGATGTTTGGTGGTCTTGGACATCATTCCTAGAGGGAGGTTGAGATGCATATTGTCAAGTCGCTTTCCGTCCATTTATCTGCAATAAACATGGCTGGGAAGATTTTTAGAGAAAAGCAAGGTTTTCCACTTAGGCACGGAAAACCAAAGATATAAATACGGATTAGGTGAAACCTGGCTGAAAAACAGTAACTGTGAGAGGGATCTTAAGAGTCCGAGTGGACGATCACTTGACTATGAGCCAGCAACGTGCAGCAGCAGCCAAAGAAGCTAATACAATCCTGGGTTGTATAAACAGAGGCGTAGAATCATCACGTGAGGTATTAATCCCGCTTTATAAAGCCTTAGGCCACACCTGGAATCCTGCATCCAGTTTTTGTAATCACATTACAAAAAAGATGTTGAGACTTTGGGAAAAGTGCAGAGAAGAGCAACTAAGATGATCAAAGGCCTGGAAACTAAAACATATGAAGAACAGTTGCAGAATTTGGTTTGGCTAGTCTAAAGAAAAGAAGGACGGGGGGGGGCATGATAGCAGTCTTCCAGTATCTGAGGGGCTACCACAAAGAAGAGGGGATCATGTTCACCAAAGCACCAGAGGGAAGGATGAGAAACAGTGGTTGGAAACTGGTCAAGGAGAGAAGCAACCTGGAATTAAGGAGAAACATCCTGACATTGAAGACAATCAACCAGTGGAACAGCTTGCCACCAGAAATCATGCACGCTCCATCACTGGAGATTTTTAAGAAAAGACTGGACATTCACCTGTCTGAGATAGGTTCTCCTGCTTCAGCAGGGGGCTAGACTAGAAGACTTCCAAGGTCCCTTCCAGCTTCTATTCTATTCTATTCTATTCTATTCTATTCTATTCTATTCTATTCTATTCTATTCTAGGGCCTCCTGCTTGAGCAGGGGGCTAGACTAGAAGACCTCTGAGTTCCTTTCCAGCTCTATTCTGATACATCAATACAGAAAGATCCAGCTGCATCCGCTCTTTAGTCCTTGCTGGACCACTCATTTTTATAGTTGAGAAACCAACTGTCACATTAATTTCCCACGCCTGCCAGATTTAAGGTACCACGGTGCCTCAGTGGTTAAGCTGCTGCGATTATTGGCTGGAAAGCCCGCAGCCTGGGTTTGAGACCCGAGCGCCACGTGATGGGATGAGCTCCCGTCCTCGCCCCAGCTCCTGCTAAGCCAGCAGTTTGAAAGCATGCAAGTGCGAGTAGGTTAATAGGTACCCCTTGGGTGGGAAGGTAACAGCATTCTGTGATGTCACGCTGGCCACAGGACCGTGGAAATGTCTTCAGACAGCGCTGGCTTAGTGGCCTTGAATTGGAGATGAGCACCGATTATTCAGCAACTAGCCACTAGCGCAGGGGTAGGCAACCCTGGCTCTTTCATGACTCGGGGACTTCAACTCCCAGAATTCCTGAGCCAGCATGGGGGAACTTTGGCCCTTCATGACTCGTGGACTTCAACTCCCAGAATTCCTGAGCCAGCATGGGGGAACTATGGCCCCTTCATGACTCGTGGACTTCAACTCCCAGAATTCCTGAGCCAGCATGGGGGAACTATGGCCCCTTCATGACTCGTGGACTTCAACTCCCAGAATTCCTCAGCCAACGTGGGGGAACTATGGCCCCTTCATGANTCGTGGACTTCAACTCCCAGAATTCCTGAGCCAGCATGGGGAACTATGGCCCCTTCATGACTTGGGGACTTCAACTCCCAGAATTCCTCAGCCAGCATGGGGGAACTATGGCCCCTTCATGACTGGTGGACTTCAACTCCCAGAATTCCTGAGCCGGCATGGCTCAGCTTGGAAACCTCTTCCTTTCCCCTCAGCATGGCTGGCTCAGGAATTCTGGGAGTTGAAGTCCACGAGTCATAAAAGAACCAAGGTTGCCTACCCCTGAGCTAGCGAAATAAAATCTGCAGGGACCCCTTTGCTTCACATAAAAAGTTCCATTAGCTGCAATAAAAAGAAATCAAGAATACATTCCCTTAGTCTCTCCTAATATAAAGTCCTGAGGGTAATACTCCAGTCCAGAGTTTCTCAATTGTGGCAACTTGAAGACATAAGGCAGGACTAGAACTCACCGTCTCCTGGTGATTGGCCCAAAGTCACCCAGATGCCTTTCACACCTGAGACAGGACTAGAACTCCCCGTCTCCTGGTGATTGGTCAGAAGTCACTCAACCAGCTTTCATGCCTAAGGCGGGACTAGAACTCACCGTCTCCTGGTGATTGGTCCAAAGTCTCCCAGTTGGCTTTCATGCCTAAAGCGGGACTAGAACTCACCGTCTCCTGGTGATTGGCCCAAAGTCTCCCAGTTGGCTTTCATGCCTAAAGCGGGACTAGAATTTACCAAATTATGATTATTTCTTTATTAAATTTATATGCTGCCTATTTCATTCTATAAAGCAACAAAGATTAGTAATAGGAACAGTAATGGGAATGGCAGCATTTATAAGATATTAATAATAGCACCAGCTGCAGTGTTACCAGTAATGCCATTTCTATTTTATATATTTCCTTAATTATTTAATCCATTTGCGTAGGCACCCATCCCAGCAAGTGATTTTCAGCCCTGAACAATATCCAAATACCGTATAATGAAAAACAATTCCAACCACAGAGGCAAAAATTAAAACCCACAGCTGCCAAGGAATGCATAGCTGCTAACACACCCCAAGCCCAAGTACATTTTAAAGGCAGTAGTAGTAGCAGCAATAGTACCAACTCTAGTAACACCACCAAGAGTAATCTCGACCTTTTTGCAGCGGGCATTAAGCGAATACCACCCTTATTAAGCAAATATGGTTATTGGCCCAAAGTCATCCAGCCAGCTTTCATGCCTACGGCAGGACTAGAACTCACCGTCTCCTGGTGATTGGCCAGCACCTTCACCATGACGCAAGGACTGGCTCTTTATCCGTTTGTTGCATCACTTTCCCTCTCGCTAATCCTATTGGTCCAAACATTTCCATGGCAAGGGAGACCAGGAAGGATGCTGGTGGCATTTCCCCCCCTCTATATATACCTCATCTCCTGATGTGCCAGCTCCAGGGGGGGAAGAACAAAACTTAAAATAGCTGCAGGAGAATTGACAGCAGCAACGGACCACAGAGAAGACGAGTAGGTTGGTGTGTGACTTTTTTCCCCCCCCGAAAGAAGGCTGCGTTTGAATTCTTGGGGGGGGGGGAGGGAAGGGAGCCAATAAGGGGTATTTGGGAAGTTTCGAACAGGGCACACAGGGATTCCTAGGAGGTTGAAAGAATCTAGTGCTCTTCAACATCTTCATCCACGATCCGGACCAGGGGATAGATGGGGAACTCATCAAATTTGCAGACGACACCAAGCTGGCAGGAATAGCCAACACTCCAGAAGACAGGCTTAGGATACAGGAGGATCTGGACAGACTTGAACACGGGGCGCTATCTAACAAAATGAAATTCAAGGGTGAAAAAAGTAAAGGTTCTACATTTAGGCAAGAAAAACCCAAATGTACAGGTATAGTATAGGGGGGGACCTTGCTCAGTAGTAGCAACTGTGAGAGGGATCTCGGAGGCCTAGTGGACAATCCCTTAAATTGGAACCAGCCGTGTGCTGGAGCTGCCAAAAAGGCCAACACAGTGCTGGGCTGCATTAACAGAGGGATAGAATCAAGATCACGTGAAGGGTTAATACCACTTTACAAGGCCTTGGTAAGGCCACACTTGGAATACGGCATCCAGTTTTGGTCACCACGATGTAAAAAAGATGCTGAGACTCTAGAAAGAGTGCAGAGAAGAGCAACAAAGATGATTAGGGGACTGGAGGCTAAAGCATATAAGGAACGGCTGCTGGAATTGGGTATGTCTAGTTTAATGAAGAGAAGGACGAGGGGGGACATGATAGCAGTCTTCCAATATCTCAGGGGCTGCCCCAAAGAAGAGGGAGTCAAGCTATTTTCCAAAGCGCCTGAGGGCAGGATGGAAACTAATCAAGGAGAGAAGCAACCTAGAACTAAGGAGAAACTTCCTGACAGTTGGAACAATTAACCAGTGGAACAACCTGCCTCCAGAAGTGGTGAATGCTCCAACACTGGAAGTTTTTAAGAAGAGACTGGACAGCCATTTGTCCGAAATGGTATAGGGTTTCCTGCCTGAGCAGGGGGTTGGACTAGATGACCTCCAAGGTCCCTTCCAACTCTATTCTATTCTAAGAGACTGGACAGCCATTTGTCTGAAATGATATAGGGTTTCCTGAGCAGGGGGTTGGACTAGATGACCTCCAAGGTCCCTTCCAACTTTATTATTATTATTATTATTATTATTATTATTATTATTATTATTATTATTATTATTAAGCTTGGTTTTTCATGCTCTATGACCAAAATCAAGCTTGGTTTGATTTGATTAAGCTTGCTTCAACTTGGTTGCTGGGTTAGGTTTAACAGGTGGCCCAAAGCTGGAGAAGAATAAAATAGAATAGAGCTGGAAGGGACCTTGGGGGGGGTCTTCTAGTCCAGCCCCCTGCTCAAGCAGGAAAGCCTATACCATTTCAGACAAATCTCTTCTTGAAAACCTCCAGTGATGGAGCGCCCACAAATTCTGGTGGCAAGCTGTTCCACTGGTTAATTGTCCTCACTGTTAGGACGTTTCTCCTTAATTCCAGGCTGCTTCTCTCCTTGGTTAAGTTTCCATCCATGGTTTCTTGTCCTGCCTTCAGGGTCTTTGGAGAATAATTTGACCCCCAAGTCTTCTTTGGGGCAGCCCCTCAAATAGTGGAAGACAGCTAAGCTTTACGAACCAGAGATTGGGGGGGGGCGGAGATTTTTCAAGCCAGACATGGGCATGTCAAACGAGGGGATAGATGGGGAACTCATCAAATTTGCAGACGACACCAAGCTGGCAGGAAAGAAGAGGGAGTCAAGCTATTCTCCAAAGCCCCTGAAGGCAGGACAAGAAGCAACGGGTGGAAACTAACCAAGGAGAGAAGCAACCTAGAACCAAGGAGAAACTTCCTGACAGTTCGAACAATTAACCAGTGGAACTACCTGCCTCCAGAAGCTGTGAATGCTCCAACACTGGAAGTTTTTAAGAAGAGACTGGACAGCCATTTGTCCGAAATGGTATAGGGCAGTGGTGGCGAACCTATGGCACGGGTGCCAGAGGCGGCACTCAGAGCCCTCTCTGTGGGCACGCATGCCGTCGCCCCAGTCCTAGGCCTTCAGCTGGGTTTTATAAAACCTTTTTGCTTTAGGCCTCTGCCGCCGTGTGCAAAAAAAAAAAAGGTTCAATCAATCAGTCAATTTCAACTTCTTGGGAAAAAAAAAAGATCTTGCAAAGTTGGAATTGATTGATTGAACTTTTTAATCCCACCCAGTCTGCCGTTACCACTGTGGCCGCGCCCACCCAATGGGCCACACCCAGGCAATGGGCCACACCCACCCGGCACCCGATGATGCATAAGTGGGTTTGGGTTGCAGTTTGGGCACTCGCTCTCTAAAAGGTTCGCCATCACTGGTATAGGGTTTCTTGCCTGAGCAGGAAGTTGGACTAGATGACCTCCAAGGTCCCTTCCAACTTTATCATCATTATTATTATGTCCTGACAGTTAGAACAATTAACCAGTGGAACAACCTGCCTCCAGAGGCGGTGAATGCTCCAACACTGGAAGTTTTTAAGAAGAGACTGGACAGCCATTTGTCCGAAATGGTATAGGGCAGGGGTAGGCAACCTCGGCTCTTTTATGACTCGTGGACTTCAAGTCCCAGAATTCCTGAGCCAGCCATGCTGAGGAGAAAGAGAGAGGTTTCCATGCTGAGCTATGCTGGCTCAGGAATTCTGGGAGTTGAAGTCCATGAGTCATAAAAGAGCCGAGGTTGCCTACCCCTGGTATAGGGTTTCCTGCCTGAGCAGGGGGTTGGACTTGATGACCTCCAAGGTCCCTTCCAACTTTTATTATTATTATAAAAAAAGACAAAAGGGGGGAGGGTCACAACCGTGTAACAGAAACGTAGTTGTGGTGTGGGGCAGACCCCGCCATCTTAACTTTCTTTACCTCTTCTGCAGGTACCGGTTTCTCCCATATGCTAGGTTCGGATAGATGAGACATATTTGTAGTCCCGACCATGAGCCAGAGTTTGCAGGACACGGTCGAAAGCTTCAAGAGTGCCATGGACGAAATGCAAGGCAAAGTCAAGGCGATGCGAGAACGGGCGGAAGAAGCCTACCAGAAGCTCAACCAGCTGGAAGTCCTGAAGTTCGCTTTGATCGATTCCAACAATCAGCTCAACAAGGAGTTGCGGAAGCTGTCCCAGGAAGTGGCCCTCTTTGAGGACCAAAACGCCTTGGAGAAAGGCCCTCAGATGCGCCCGAAGAAGACCCCTTCGGCCCCCCGGAAAACGGGGAAGAAGAAAGAAGGGGAGGCCCCACGAGAAGCCAACTCCAAGGAAAAGCAATAATAAAAGAAGGCCAATTGTGTTGGGGTGACCCACCCTTTTGCTTTGGGGGGTTGTGGTGGTGGTGGTGGTTCTCCACAGAAATGAGTTGGGGGTCCCTCTTTGGAGTGACCGCATGCCCTGCAAAAAAACCAATATGGCAGCCAGCTATTAGAGCACAGGGCCTTCTCTCAAACAGCAGGGCAGGGAGGGACAAATAGAACAGAAAACAGATTGGAAGGGACCTTGGAGGTCTTCTAGTCCAACCTTTCCGGGCTCGCGGCCCGGAGGGAAGGAGAGCAGCTTCCAAATTGGTGCGTGTGTGTGCACGCATGCAAATGGTGCCACGCGCACCAGTGCAGTAGCGGCCCCATTCGCGCCTGCGCAAATGGGCCATGCGCACCCACCTGGTGCTAACGGCCTCGTTCGTGCCCGCATGCATGCACAAATGGGGACGTGGGCGGTAGCATGAGTGGGGGGAGGGAAGTGTGCGCACACACGGGCACACACCGGCTAGCCATTTCTGAGGCCCGCTGGCCAAGAGGTTGGGGACCCCTGTTCTAGTCCAACCCCCTGCAATGGTATACGGCTTCCTGCCTGAGCAAGGGGTTGGACTAGATGACCTTCAAGGTCCCTTCTATTATTATTATTATTATTATTATTATTATTATTATTATTATTATAATAATGTAATAATAAAAAATCACAGTCAGCCAGATGTTCAGACTGGGTTTGGCATTTTTGTCTACTTATCGAGTCCTTAATAAGGACCATCCAATAAGATGTGGATGTTTGATGGTATCACAGATCTCGTCGCAGGATGGAAGCGGTTCCTAGTAAGGCCGCCTTTTGCAATTGACTGATGGCGAATTTGTCAATGCCGATGGTGTTCAAGTGGTGCTCCAGTTGTTTTGGGATTGCACCCAAGGCGCCTATTACTATTGGTACTACCCTTGCTTGCTTTTGCCACAGTCTTTCTCTTTCTATTTGTAGGTCTTTGTATTTTGTTATCTTCTCCAGTTCTTTCTCCTCTATTCTGCTGTCTCCAGGCACTGCCACGTCCACTATGCAGACTTTTTTGTCTTTCTTATCGATAATTGTTAAGTCCGGGGTGTTATGTTGCAGGTGCTTGTCTGTTTGAATTCTGAAGTCCCAGAGTAGTTTAACTTTATCATTTTCTATGACTTTCTCTATTTTATGATCCCACCAGTCCTTGCTTGCAGGCAAATGATATTTCTTGCAGATCTTCCAATGCACCATTGTTGCTACTTTGTCATGCCACTGCTTGTAGTCAGTCTGTGCCATCTTCTTGCAGCAGCTTACCAGGTGGTCTACTGTTTCTTCAGCTTCTTCATTATTATTATTATTATTATTATTATTATTATTATTATTATTATTATTATTATTATTATTATTATTATTATTGACAAGCTGTAACCACTAAGCATGGTTATACCCACTATTTTGACTTTTGTGACACGGCTGCTCTGTGATTGCTAAACATTGAACAGGGAAGCCTCCTTTGAGGATAATCCCCAGAAATTGGGGGTCTATTGCTTGCCAAACCTGTTGCATCGGAGTCCAGTGGATAAAAATTACCTAGTTTTTTTTGTTTTGGCCACCTTGAGAGAGGAAGCCCAGAAAAATTTCACAGCGCTCCTACAATAGGCATATCACAGTTCAAACACCAAGGGCAAATGACAAATGTTTACCCTAAAACAGTGGTTCTCAACCTTTTTAATGCCGTGACCCCAACCAGTCATAAGTCGAGGACTAAACCGGTTGTAAGTTGAGGACTAAACCGGTCGTAAGTCGAGGACTAAACCGGTCGTAAGTCGAGGACTACCCAACCGGTCGTAAGTTGAGGACTTTCCCTGCCCGGGAGTGCTGTGCATGCGTGGTTCCGCCCCCTGCGCCGGCCGAGGCGTAGCTGGCAAGCGGCAGAGACGGAGCAGGCCGACCACCAGCTGGCCCAGACCAAGGGAGGTAAGGCACCCGCCGGAAAAGGGAAAAAAATGGCGGACAAAAAAATGGCAGACAAAAAAAAATGGCGGACAGCCTTGCTTGGCGACCCACGTGAAATTGTCGATCAACCCCCAAATGGGGTCCCGACCCACAGGTTGAGAACCACTGCCCTAAAACAATCAACTTCCCCCCCCTCTACAGTATATGTCAGTGATGGCGAACCTTTTAGAGACCGAGTGCCCAAACTGCAACCCAAAACCCACTTATTTATCGCAAAGTGCCGACACGGCAATTGAATCTGAATACGGAGGTTTTAGTTTAGAAAAAAAAAAAACAACTCATACATGAACATCTTTTGTCTTAAAAGAAAAACACGACGACAAAGCTTTCGATGATACCAACAACTTTTTACTGAAAGGTAAACGGTTGCATTTGGCACGCTTTGGAACAAGGAATGTGATTTTTGCTGTGGTATGCATGCTGATAATTTGACTAACCTTGGCTTATACTTTGTAAGCTTGAGAGCAACGCATGCAGCACTCAGGTCATCTGTTAAGTCTGTTTCTGGTGTCAGATTTGATATAATTCAAAGCTGGAAACAGAGTGCTCGATCCGGAGGCTTGTTTTGGCTAGGAAGGTCTTGTGGAAAACGAAAGAACTCTTACGAATTCCAGAGGGGTTTAGCAGAGAGGTTTATTTGCGCAGGTTCAGAAGCATAATGGAGATAGGGAATTCTGAACAAGGAGGGCGGGATTAGACTTCAGTTTTATACTATCCTTCTTTCAGGAACAAAGGGACTACACATGGTAATACACTGTAATTCATTAGGATCGTTTCTCACGGGCATACAATGGTAGGTTTTGCTACATACAAAGTATCCATGTGCAATGCGCATTTGGTTAGCCACATTTTACTGACACAGAACTTTCCCAGTGAATTTTCCCAGTGATTATGCATTACATCATTATTCTAGCAATTATGCAGACAAATCATTATTCTAGTTATGCAGACAAATCATTATTCTAGTAATTGTTCATTTTACTACATTAAAGGGGCTTAAGAAATGGCTTTTTCCTGCGAAAACTTAGCCAAAGAGCGAGGCGCACGTGCCCACCGAGAGGGCTTCGAGTGCCCCCCTCTGGCATGCGTGCCATAGGTTCGCCACCACTGGTACATGTGGTAGTCCTGCCCACTTTATTTTTCCATTCTGAAAAATTGAACAGCCCTCCCTCAACAGAGGGGGAGAGATACAACATCATCGATCTCCAGTCTACAACACGGTCCGTTCAGCAGTTCCAAGAAGGCTCCACATCCATTTGCACCACTCAGGTGACCCTGAGGACGCAGGTAAGCCTCCAAGTGGCCTCAACGACCTTCTAAAAAGGATGCAAATGACCAGTTTTTCTGCAAGGAGTATAAATCCTTCCATTCCCCACCATTTACTCAGAGCTGAAGAAGCTTCTTGGAGGAGAAGCGAAACAACTTCGAAGACAAACAAGAAAGTCCAGTTGCCTCCTGAAAAAGCATCTTTGAGATAAATATTGTACGTTTTCCGCAATGTGTGGTTCTGGGGTTTTTTTGGGAGGAGGAGGCTTCATGTTACAGATTCTCCTCTTAACGTTTTCAATTGTAAGCCCCCCTTCAATGGGTGGTCTCCAAATGTCAATCAATCAATCCATCACCCCCTCCCAGGGCAGTCTTCAGCGTGGGACGTCCGATTGAGTACAGACTTTGCACTAAAAGCCTCCCTCCCGTACGCCAGGAGTGTGAGTGTGAGTGTGTGTCTTGTCCTTTGTGCGACAGAGCCTGCGGGAAGGATGAGGTCCATAAAAGCTCCCGATTGGCTGAAGATTGTGGATTGTGACATCAGATGCAAGGCAGTTTCTGACAGTTGGGGCTTGGACTCAGCTCTGGTTGATGCTGGGCTGTCTGGGAGAGGCCATTTCTCGTGTGGGCATTGAGGATCCTTTGGTGAGTAGGCAAAATGATGGCCTCTCCGATCCCCACCATTAGCAAGCATCCCATCAAGAACCTTGGATGATGCTGGGACCCAATTCTGAAGAACGTTACTGATGGAACCTCTTTTATAGTCAGCATTTCCCAAGGCTGAGCACGCTGTGGGGGTCTTGCAGTTCAAAGGAAGATGGACTCTTGGGTGGGAATTGCTCTTTTATTGATTTTATTCATTGGACTTTAGGTCTGTGAGGGAAAGGGCCTATTGTTTTTATAGAAACTGCAGAAGACCTGCTAGCCTGTGAAGAAATACGATGAATATGCTGTCAGAAAATTTCTCCTTATATCAAGGAGAGAGATTCAACCTAGAAATAAGGAGAAATTTTCTGACATGAGAACAATCAACCAACGGAACAGGAGTTGCCTTCAGAGGTTGTGGGAGCTTCATCGCTGGAAACTTTCAAGAAGAGACTAGAGTGCCATCTGTCAGAAATGGTGNCTCTCCCCCCTTCGCTTTTACAGCCCAAGAAATTAGGGATGGTCACCTCTGGGAGGTTTGCCACACCTGCATTCCTTGTGCAGGCTCAGCTGTTGGTTGTCCAGCCATTGGCTAGTTTGAGGTTCTTCCTCCAGTCTCCCATATCATTCACATTTCTGGTCAGAGATATAGCATGGTCTAAATTAAATCTTCTTCTGCCGGGATTGGGAGATCTTTCCTAGTGGTCTCCCATCCCAGAATCAACTTAATCTAGGGAAGACTGGCTAAATTGGGTTAGGCTGCTGTCATCTTCCACGACTTCCCATATGAAAATATTCAAAAACAGGTGGGATGTGCTAAGAATATGATGATTGCTCCTGGCTTACTCTCCTTTTGCTCATTCCTCAGAGGAGCAGGGCTGAATTCGAGCCCTTCCACCCCACCCCATGGAGAAATCCGAAGCCTCCCACCTGATGGACATCCAGGAGGCCTTAAAGAAGGAGATCTGGGACCTAAGAGAGAAAGCGGTCAACCTCGACCTTGAAAACCAGGAGATCATGAAGGAGATCAAGCACATGAACGAGGAGAACAAGAGCTTGGAAGAGAAGGTCAGTTGCTTCAAAACCATCGTGGAGGACCTGGAGAAGGAAGAGGAAGAGCTGCAGGAGATGCTCCAAGAACGGGAAGACGCAAGGGCATCCCTGGAGGCCCAAAACCAGACCTTGGCAGAGACCAACAAGGTCCTCTGCTCCAGAATCGAGACGGTCTCCAACCAGCTGGTCAGGTTTCAGGAGTCCAAGGATAGCCGGGACCAAGGGATTTTGCGTATCAAGCAGGTGATGGAGCACATCGTGGGCTACTTCAAACAGCTGGAGGCCAAAATCGAAACGGCCAAGCGTCAATATGAGGACGAGAAGAAGCAGTCTGCCGAGCTGGCCCGGACGGTGGTGGAGCTGGAGGAGATCTGCAAGGCGCTGGAAAACCAGGTCCTCTCTCTGGAGGAACAGTTGGAACTGTCCTCCTTCAGCAGGTTGAAGATGGACCCTGGCCTGGAAGGTCCTTCTCTGCTGCAAGAGATGGTGCAGGCCAAGCTGAAGCAGGACTCCCGAGGGCTGCAAAAGTCCTTCTTCTTCCTCCTATCCAGAGGGACGTGGGTGCTAGTGGCGATGACGCTCGGCCTGGGATTTTCACACTTGTTGCTCTTCCTGTTTGGCCGAGACTTGGCGGGCAGGAATCACCTGCTGACCTTGACTGACGGCCTCAAGTGGGTGTCCAAAACCTTGTCCCCGTATCCTGCCCGGAGGCAGAGTGGCTTGCGGCCGTTTTGAGCCAGAACGCTGTGGAAAACGGTAGAAAGGCTAGTACATAAGAAAGGAGCCACTCTCTTTCTAGCTCAGG
Source organism: Protobothrops mucrosquamatus (assembly GCF_001527695.2). Classification (NCBI taxonomy): domain Eukaryota; kingdom Metazoa; phylum Chordata; class Lepidosauria; order Squamata; family Viperidae; genus Protobothrops; species Protobothrops mucrosquamatus. Next base: position 377,123 of record NW_015387033.1, read on the forward strand.
GAACAGAATGTATTTCCTTAATTTCAATAATAATAAAGAAAAATATCTTTGTCCTCTGGTGCAGTTTTACGACGTGTATCGCTTGGGACACAGATGTAATGGGTTCATCATTTCATAAGCCACTACTGTCCAAGCCGGAGGGTGGATGCTGCAACTTGCACATCATGGTTAGTTTGCAAGATTTTTTTTTAAAGGGAGGGTGCACTACGAGATGATGGGTCCCATAAATAATAATAATAATAATAATAATAATAATAATAATAATAATAATAATAATAATAATAATAATAATAATAATAATAATAATATAAAAAAATAAAAATAAAAAATAATAATAACAATAACAACAACAACAACAACAATAACAATAACAATAAAAATAACAACAACAACAACAACAACAACAATAATAATAATAATAATAATAATAATAATACAGTTAGAAGGGACCTTGGAGGTCATCTAGTCCAACCCCCTGCTCAGGCAGGAAACCCTATACCGTTTCAGACAAATGGCTGTCCAGTCTCTTCTTAAAAACTTCCAGTGTTGGAGCATTTACCGCTTCTGGAGGCAAGGAGTTCCCCTGGTTAATTGTTCTCACTGTCAGGAAGTTTCCCCTTAGTTCTACGTTGCTTCTCTCCTTGATTAGTTTCCATCCGTTGCTTCTTGTCCTGCCTTTAGGTGCTTTGGAAAATAAATTACTTATTTGATGAAAAACTATATAGGGATTGTACAAAAGGTTGTTCTTGTTATTAGCATAACGACCGCCATTTTGGTTCTGCACATGGTGCTTGCCTGAGGGACGCCATTTTGTGAGGGAAGATCACATGCACAGACCCAGAGACAGGGGAAAGAGCGGGAAAGTAATGAAAGATGATTGGTCGACATTCTGTGTGCCAAGTGCCACCTTGTGGTTGGTTGTTATCCGTATATAAATAGGAGTGCCTACCTGACCAGTGGCACTTCTGAACGCAGATGCTGGTGTTCAGACAGTTTTCCATCCAGCAGCTTTAATTGGCCAAATAAAGTTCTGTTTGACCTCTGCTTGAATCTCCTGATTTGCCTCCTTGGAATCTAAAGTTCTTCGGGTAGCTGCTGGCCCTTATAAGACCATTTATCGATGAAGGAGAATATTTGTAGCGCAGGGTTGAAAGGTGCCCTCTGAGCTTGGCTGTAACATCATCAGTTATGATGTTAATTGATGATGTTATCAAGTTTGGGTCATGAAACGTCTGCAAAAACAACAACCGAGCTCAGAGAGCACCCAGAATCCTACAGTCCTCCTCCTCCTCCCTCCTCCCTCCTCCACCTCCTCCTCCTCCTCCTCCTCCTCCTCCTCTTCCTCTCTTCTAGCACTGATGACATTACCTAGTTGGGTCATGAAATGCCTGCAAGAAAACAATCAAGCTCAGAGAGCACCAAGGATCCCACAGTCGTCGTTCTCTCCTCTCCTCCCTCCTCCTCCTCCTCCTCCTCTCCTCTTCCTCCCCCCTCCTTCACCCCCCTTCCTCCTCCTTCTCCCCATAAATCCCATTCCCTCCAAGCACTGATGATGTTCCCTAGTTGGATCATGAAATGTCTGCAAGAAAACAATCAAGCTCAGAGAGCACCAAGGATCCCACAGTCGCTGTTCTCTCCTCCTCCTCCTCCTCCTCCTCCTCCTCCACCAACC
>NW_015387033.1:378929-397344 GCF_001527695.2 Protobothrops mucrosquamatus
CCTCCTCCTCCTCCCCTCTAACACTGATGACGTTCCCTAGTTGGGTCATGAAACGTCTGCAAAAAAACAATCAAGCTCAGAGAGCACCAAGGACCCCACAGTCCTCCTCCTCCTCTCCCTCCTCCTCCTCTCCACAAACCCCTCCCTTCTAGCCCTGATGATGTTCCCTAGTTGGGTCATGAAATGTCTGCAAGAAAACAATCAAGCTCAGAGAGCATCAAGGATCCCACAGTCCTCCTCCTTCTCTTCTCCTCCTCCCCGCATCCTCCTCCTCCTCTCCACAAACCCCATTGACTTCTAGCACTGATGATGTTCCCTAATTGGGTCATGAAACGTCTGCAAGAAAACCACCAAGCCCAGAGAACACCAAGGACCCCTCAAGATCATTTATATTCATATTTGGCTATGACAGGAGAAAAAAAACCCAAACTTTTTAAAAAAATTGCACTGACTGACACAAATAACAGCATGACAAAACAGCAACAATGGTGCATTGGAAGATCTGCAGGGAATATCATTTTTCCCCCCCAAAAGGCAACTCGACTTTTTTTTCTTGAATACATTTCGCTTCTCATCCAGGAAGCTTCTTCAGTTCTGACTGAATGGTGGAGGATGGAAGGGTTTATATTCCTCGCAGTCATCTGGCCATTAGTACTCTCTCTGAGAGTCGTTGAGGCTACTACAGGTATATCTGTATCCTCAGATAATAGTGAATAGTGCAAATGGGTGTGGAATACTAGTCTAAGTCCAGTTGCCTTTTGGAAGGAAAAAAAAAAGCATCTGCAGGAAATACCTGCAAGCAAGAACTGCAGAGACCCCAAAATAGATAAAGTAGCAGAAAAGGAAGAGGTCAAAGTGCTCTGGGACTTTAGAATTCAAACAGATAAGCACCTAGTCATGTAGCACCCCCCCCAACTGAACGATGGTCAGTAAGAAAGATAAAAAAAAGTCTGGATAGTGGACGTGGAAGTGCCTGGAGACAGCAGAAGAGAAGAGAAAGAACTGGACAAAATGACAAAATTCAATTAGAAGTAGAATGTCTGTAGCAAAAAAAAAAAGAAAGAGCAAAAATAGTACCAATAACGATAGGTGCTTTGGATGCAAACATCTGGAGCGTGACTTGAACACCATCGGCATTGACTAAATCCCTGTCGGTCAATTGCAAAAGGCAGCTTTACTTGGAACAGCTGACATTCTGCAACCGTCCCTTTAATACCATCAAACTAGAAAAATCTGCCTATCCCAGGTCTTTGGGAAGGACTTGATAGGTAGATAAAAATCCAGTTTTAAACTCTTGCTGACCATATATGAACCATAATGATGATGATGATGACGCATTGTGGGTGGACATCCCAAGTATTTTTTTTCTATCAAAGGATGAGCAACAGATCTTTCAAAGGTTACGACAAATTTAGTGTCCCAGAAAGATCTTGGATGGTGAACCATTAGCAGACAGAGTTCCTTTTGTGTTCCTGTCCCCTGCTTTTCCTCTTCCTTTGTTCCAATAAAGGCATTTTTTTTTTAGCCCAATTCACCCTTTTAAAATTGCACAATGTGCCTTTGGTTCCATGTTAACCACCAGGAGGAAATATTTTAAACAGGATTCAACACAAATATGTCCAACAGGCTGAAGTCTCTGGAAGAGCAGACAGAAAAGTACTTTTCTCTTTTTCTTTTTCTTTCTTTCTTTCTTTCTTTCTTTCTTTCTTTCTTTCTTTCTTTCTTTCTTTCTTTCTTTCTTTCTTTCTTTCTTTCTTTCTTTCTTTCTTCCTTCCTTCCTTCCTTCCTTCCTTCCTTCCTTCCTTCCTCCTTCCTTCCTTCCTTCCTTCCTTCCTTCCTTCTTTCTTTCTTTCTTTCTTTCTTTCTTTTTTTAAAAAGGTTTACCATGTCTTTTAATAGAACACAATTAAAAATTAGCAAAAGTAAGAAATCAAGCCTTACTGGAAGCTGCCAGATTTTGTTGCGCTCCAATTTGCTTATAAAACATTTTTAAAGACAAGAAATTGAGAAAGAATGCTGGTAGCATTTTTAAAATAAAATTCTTAGAGCTTTGAAGACAAGGATAAATGAATAGAATAGAATAGAATAGAATAGAATAGAATAGAATAGAATAGAATAGAATAGAATAGAATAGAATAGTCCAGCCCCCTGCTCAAGCAGGAGACCCTATCATCTTAAACAAGTGACTGTCCAGTCTCTTCTTAAAAACCTCCAGTGTTGGAGTACCCAGAACTTCTGGTGGCAAGTGATTCCACTGGTTAATTGTCCTCACTGTCAGGAAGTTTCTCCTTAGTTCTAGGTTGCTTCTCTCCTTGGTTAGTTTCCATCCGTTGCTTCTTGTCCTGCCTTCAGGCGCTTTGGAGAATAGTTTGACCCTCCCCTCCTCTTTGTGGCAACATCTCAAATACTTAGATGATGATGATGATATTACTATTATTATTATTATTATTATTATTATTATTATTATTATTATTATTATTATTACAAACACGCTTGGTTCCCATTACTATTTAAAGTGAATTAGCTTCTCCCCATCTCAATTTGGAGTTCCAAAGGAAAAAACTAAGGAGAAAAAAAAGGGTAAATTGCTCAGAAAAATAAAAAATAAACCCAGAGCAATACAGGCAGTCCTCGACTTACAGCCACAATTGAGCCCAACTTTTCTGTCATTAAGTGAGATGTTGGTTGAGTTTTGCTCTATTTTACCACCTTTTTTCACTCGGTTATTAAGTGAATCACTGCAGTTGTTAAATTTGTGAACATGGTTGTTAAACGAATCCGGGACGCTGCGGCCGTCATAAATAGGAGTCAGTTGCCCAAGCATTTGAATTTTGATCACGTGACCACGAGGAGGCTGCAACGGTCATAAGGATGAAAAACGGTCATACTAAGTCACTTTTTTTAGGGCTGTTGTAACTTTGAACGGCCACTAAACGAACAGTCGTAAATTGAGCTGCCTAGTTTCACGTAGGTAGAAAAGAAATTCTGATGTGATTCCGGGAGATGGACGTCGGGATCTGATTTTTTTGGACCTGAAAATCAGCAAGGAATATCAAGAAAAAGAACATTGGAGCACGAAAAGTTCTATGGCAGTTAAGTTTATCCAGAAAGCCCGTGGAAACAAAAAAAGCAGAATTTCTCACCAGAGATAAGCTGAGCGGAAGAGGTAGGAGGGCCTAGCTTTAAAGGAAAGAAAACTCAGAAGTTGATTTTCAAAGGTCTCTTTATAAAATCAAATGTTTTTATTTCTGGTTTAAAACATATCTGGGTTCTGCTTCTGTCAGAGAGAGAGAGAGAGAGAAAAAAAAGGCAAATTATGCTTCGGAACTGCCAAAGCCATTTTACTTCTTTTTCTGTTTCTTTCACATTTCATTGTTTTTCATCCTTTCATTTCATTTCATGGTCTGTTTTTACATTTTCTTTTCCTGAATCAACAATGGAAACGAGACCAATTCTTGTTTCTATCGTTTCATTTCCATATTTCATCTGGGTTTTTTTGTTTGCCTGTGTTTTTGAAATGAGACTAATTTAACTTTTTCAGTTTCTGTCATTTTTTCATTTCATTCTTTCAATAATAATCACAACAACAAAGTTGGAAGGGACCTTGGAGGTCATCTAGTCCAACGCCCTGCTCAGGCAGGAAACCCTATACCTATACCATTTCAGACAATTGGCTGTCCATTTTCTTCTTAAAAACTTCCAGTGTTGGAGCATTCACCGCTTCTGGAGGCAGGTGGTTCCACTGATTGTTTTAACTTCATTTTTGTTTGCGTATATTCTTGTATTCAGCTTTTAGAAATGCAAATTCAATCATCCATTCAGGAAGGTTGGGGCCAGGAAGCTAGAAGCTATGAGATTAGGAAGACAAAGACCTCAAAAATCTACATACCCCACCCAAACCCTAAAAGACATGAACTTTGGGGACATAATAAGATTAACCCACCAATACCAAAAGGGCACACTCAGACTCAGGTCAAAGTACATGACACAAAGTCTCAAACAGGAACAGGAAACAACCTCAAGAGCCCCAGAAGGTATAAAAACCCACCACTCCCAGCTCCACGTGGTCACTTTTTTTTTTTCCAGAGTCGTCTTTCTGTCTGGCTCTGCTCTTCAATAAACTGCAACCTTCTTTCTAAAGCAGTCTCCATTTTGATTATTCCCGGCTTGGACTGGACCCTGATGAAGATTTTTCTTTCAACACAACTAATTGCACATGCTCAGTTGTCTGAGTTCGGGACCCCCTTTTTTATGACTTCTTCGTAAAATGGGTTCTTTCCTGTTTTCTCCTTCAGTGAATCTGAACGGCTTTTACAGCTTTGTGTTCTTTCTTTCCCACTCTAAGGCCCAGCTAAATTTTGCCTATGTGTTTATCTTACATCCTCCCTTTATGCCAGGGCTTTTCAATCTTTTTACCCATTGTACCACTTTTAGGATATGGCAACATCCGAGTATCACCAGTCACCTAGCAAGGTGTGAAAAACTTGATGACCAAAAAAAAAAAGGTGATAAAGTACAGGTAGTCCTCGACTTACAACAGTTCGCTTAGTGACTCTTCAAAGTTACAATGGCACTGAAAAAGTGCCCCGCAAGCCATAGCCGAGCAAGACACCTGCCTGCCTGCCCGGCCGCGCTCTTCTTCCTGTCTGAGGTTTTCATTGTTGTGAGCATTTCTGTTGAGGATTGGNCTCTCCCCCCTTCGCTTTTACAGCCCAAGAAATTAGGGATGGTCACCTCTGGGAGGTTTGCCACACCTGCATTCCTTGTGCAGGCTCAGCTGTTGGTTGTCCAGCCATTGGCTAGTTTGAGGTTCTTCCTCCAGTCTCCCATATCATTCACATTTCTGGTCAGAGATATAGCATGGTCTAAATTAAATCTTCTTCTGCCAGGATTGGGAGACGTTTCCTAGTGGTCTCCCATCCCAGAATCAACTTAATCTAGGGAAGACTGGCTAAATTGGGTTAGGCTGCTGTCATCTTCCATGACTTCCCATATGAAAATATTCAAAAACAGGTGGGATGTGCTAAGAACATGATGATTGCTCCTGGCTTACTCTCCCTTTGCTCATTCCTCAGAGGAGCAGGGCTGAATTCGAGCCCTTCCACCCTACCCCATGGAGAAATCCGAAGCCTCCCACCTGATGGACATCCAGGAGGCCTTAAAGAAGGAGATCTGGGACCTAAGAGAGAAAGCCGTCAACCTCGACCTTGAAAACCAGGAGATCATGAAGGAGATCAAGCACATGAACGAGGAGAACAAGAGCTTGGAAGAGAAGGTCAGTTGCTTCAAAACCATCGTGGAGGACCTGGAGAAGGAAGAGGAAGAGCTTCAGGAGATGCTCCAAGAACGGGAAGACACAAGGGCATCCCTGGAGGCCCAAAACCAGACCTTGGCAGAGACCAACAAGGTCCTCTGCTCCAGAATCGAGACGGTCTCCAACCAGCTGGTCAGGTTCCAGGAGTCCAAGGATAGCCGGGACCAAGGGATTTTGCGTATCAAGCAGGTGATGGAGCACATCGTGGGCTACTTCAAACAGCTGGAGGCCAAAATCGAAACGGCCAAGCATCAATATGAGGACGAGAAGAAGCAGTCTGCCGAGCTGGCCCGGACGGTGGTGGAACTGGAGGAGATCTGCAAGGCACTGGAAAACCAGGTCCTCTCTCTGGAGGAACAGTTGGAACTGTCCTCCTTCAGCAGGTTGAAGATGGACCCTGGCCTGGAAGGTCCTTCTCTGCTGCAAGAGATGGTGCAGGCCAAGCTGAAGCAGGACTCCCGAGGGCTGCAAAAGTCCTTCTTCTTCCTCCTATCCAGAGGGACGTGGGTGCTAGTGGCGATGACGCTCGGCCTGGGATTTTCACACTTGTTGCTCTTCCTGTTTGGCCGAGACTTGGCGGGCAGGAACCACCTGCTGACCTTGACTGACGGCCTCAAGTGGGTGTCCAAAACCTTGTCCCCGTATCCTGCCCGGAGGCAGAGTGGCTTGCGGCCATTTTGAGCCAGAACGCCGTGGAAAACGGTAGAAAGGCTAGTACATAAGAAGCCACTCTCTTTCTAGCTCAGGGAACGGAATGTATTTCCTTAATTTCAATAATAATAAAGAAAAATATCTTTGTCCTCTGGTGCAGTTTTACGACGTGTATCGCTTGGGACACAGAGGTAATGGGTTCATCCTTATCATTTCATAAGCCACCATTCCTTTGTCCAAGCCGGAGGGTGGATGCTGCAACTTGCGCATCATGGTTAGTTTTCAAGATTTTTTTTTTAAAGGGAGGGTGCACTACGAGATGATGGGTCCCATAAATAATAATAATAATAATAATAATAATAATAATAATAATAATATAAAAATAAAAAATAATAATAATAACAATAACAAAACAACAACAATAATAATATTAATAATAATAAAAATAAAAAATAATAACAATAACAATAACAACAACAACAACAACAACAACAACAATAATAATAATAATAATAATAATAATAATAATAATAATAATAATAAAGTTGGAAGGGACCTTGGAGGTCATCTAGTCCAACCCCCTGCTCAGGCAGGAAACCCTATACCGTTTCAGACAAATGTCTAATCTCTTCTTAAAAACTTCCAGTGTTGGAGCATTCACAGCTTCTGGAGGCAGGTGGTTCCACTGGTTAATTGTTCTAACTGTCAGGAAGTTTCCCCTTAGTTCTACGTTGCTTCTCTCCTTGATTAGTTTCCATCCGTTGCTTCTTGTCCTGCCTTCAGGTGCTTTGGAAAATAAATTAGTTATTTGATGAAAAACTACATAGGGATTGTACAAAAGGTTGTTCTTGTTATTAGTATAACGGTCGACCGCCATTTTGCTTCTGCACACGGTGCTTGCCTGAGGGACGCCATTTTGTGAGGGGAGGAAGATCACGTGCACAGACCCAGAGACAGGGGAAAGAGCGGGAAAGTAATGAAAGATGATTGGTCGACATTCTGTGGGGCCAACAAGTGCCACCTTGTGGTTGGTTGTTATCCGTATATAAATAGGAGTGCCTACCTGACCAGTGGCACTTCTGAACGCAGCTGCCGGTGTTTCAGACAGTTTTCCATCCAGCAGCTTTAATTGGCCAAGTAAAGTTCTGTTTGACCTCTGCTTGAATCTCCTGATTTGCCCCCTTGGAATCTAAAGTTCTTCGGCTAGCTGCTGGCCATTATAAGACCATTTATCGATGAAGGAGAATATTTGTAGTGCAGGGTTGAAAGGTGCCCTCTGAGCTTGGCTGTAACATCATCAGTTATGATGTTAATTGATGTTGTTATCAAGTTTGGGTCATGAAACGTCTGCAAAAAAACAACTGAGCTCAGAGAGCACCCAGAATCCTACAGTCCTCCTCCTCCTCCTCCTCCTCTTCTTCTCTTCCTCCCCCCTCCTCCTCCCCCCTTCCTCCTCCTCCTCTCCACAAACTCCCTCCTTTCTAGCACTGATGACGTTCCCTAGTTGGGTCATGAAATGTCTGCAAGAAAACAATCAAGCTCAGAGAGCACCAAGGATCCCACAGTTGCTGTTCTCTCCTCTCTTCCTCTTCCTCTTCCTCTTCCTCTTCCTCTTCCTCCTCCTCCTCCTCCTCCTCCTCCTCTCCACAAACCCCATTGACTTCTAGCACTGATGATGTTCCCTAATTGGGTCATGAAACGTCTGCAAGAAAACCACCAAGCCCAGAGAACACCAAGGACCCCTCAAGATCATTTATATTCATATTTGGCTATGACAGGAGAAAAAAAACCCAAACTTTAAAAAAAAATTGCACTGACTGACACAAATAACAGCATGACAAAACAGCAACAATGGTGCATTGGAAGATCTGCAGGGAATATCATTTTTCCCCCCCAAAAGGCAACTCGACTTTTTTTTCTTGAATACATTTCGCTTCTCATCCAGGAAGCTTCTTCAGTTCTGACTGAATGGTGGAGGATGGAAGGGTTTATATTCCTCGCAGTCATCTGGCTGTTAGTACTCTCTCTGAGACTCGTTGAGGCTACTACATGTATATCTGTATCCTCAGATAATAGTGAATAGTGCAAATGGGTGTGGAATACTAGTCTAAGTCCAGTTGCCTTTTGGAAGGAAAAAAAAAAAGCATCTGCAGGAAATACCTGCAAGCAAGAACTGTGGAGACCCCAAAATAGATAAAGTAGCAGAAAAGGAAGAAGTCAAAGTGCTCTGTGACAGGGCTGTTCAACCTTTTCACCCATTGTACCACTTTTAGGATATGGCAATATCCGAGTACCACCAGTCGCCTAGCAAGGTGTCAAAAACTTGATGACCAAAAAAAAAAAAAAAGGAAAAAAGTGATAAAGTACAAGTAGTTCTCGACTTACAACAGTTCGCTTAGTGACTGTTCGAAGTTACAATGGCACTGAAAAAAGTGGCCCCCAAGCCACAGCCGAGCAAGACACCTGCCTGCCCACCCGGCCACGCTCTTCCTCCTGTCTGAGGTTTCCATTGTTGTGAACATTTTTGTTGAGGATTGGTGTGGGGGTGTGTGTTTGGTCTTTGGTCTTTGGTTTTTATTCCACCACCACCCCCCATCTGCTGGGTGGTTGCAGCAGGTTTGGGTCACTTCACATGACCCTGGGACACTGTGACCGTCATAAATATGAATCAGTTGCCAAACATCTGGATGTAAATCACAAGACCCTAGAGATGCTGCAACATTCCAGCTGATCGGCACTTCTTCTGGGCTCAGCAGAAGCACCAGGATCTGTGCCGAGCTCCAGCTGGAGCCTGGTGCTGATCCTGGCGCTTCCGCTGAGCTCTGACAGCCCTGCAGCTCCAGCCATCTCTCGCTCAGGCTTGTGCGGTGCTGCCACCGGTTCAGCTCATTCCCCTCCCCCGCTACCCCTTTTCTGGGATGGTCGCGTACCACCTGCCAGGTGCCAATGTACCACAAGTGGTACCCGTACCACTGGTTGAAAAGCCCTGCTCTATGACTTTAGAATTCAAACAGATAAGCAAACAGGTAGACCCCCAAACTGAACGATGGTCAGTAAGAAAGACAAAAAAGTCTGGATAGTGGATGCGGCAGTGCCTGGAGACAGAAGAATAGAAGAGAAAGAACTGGACAAAATGACAAAATTCAATTAGAAGTAGAATGTCTGTAGCAAAAAAAAAAAAAAAAGAGCAAAAATAGTACCAATAACGATAAGTGCTTTGGATGCAAACATCTGGAGCGTGACTTGAACACCATTGGCATTGACTAAATCCCTGTCGGTCAATTGCAAAAGGCAGCTTTACTTGGAACAGCTGACATTCTGCAACCATCCTTTTAATACCATCAAACTAGAAAAATCTGCCTATCCCAGGTCTTTGGGAAGGACTCGATAGGTAGATAAAAATCCAGTTTAAAACTCTTGCTGACCATATATGAACCATAATGATGATGATGATGACGCATTGTGGGTGGACATCCCAAGTATTTTTTTTCTATCAAAGGATGAGCAACAGATCTTTCAAAGGTTACGACAAATTTAGTGTCCCAGAAAGATCTTGGATGGTGAACCATTAGCAGACAGAGTTCCTTTTGTGTTCCTGTCCCCTGCTTTTCCTCTTCCTTTGTTCCAATAAAGGCATTTTTTTTTTAGCCCAATTCACCCTTTTAAAATTGCACAATGTGCCTTTGGTTCCATGTTAACCACCAGGAGGAAATATTTAAAACAGGATTCAACACAAATATGTCCAACAGGCTGAAGTCTCTGGAAGAGCAGACAGAAAAGTACTTTTTTCTTTCTTTCTTTCTTTCTTTCTTTCTTTCTTTCTTTCTTTCTTTCTTTCTTTCTTTCTTTCTTTCTTTCTTTCTTTCTTTCTTTCTTTCTTCCTTCCTTCCTTCCTTCCTTCCTTTCTTTCTTTCTTTCTTTCTTTTTTCTCTTTCTTCTTTCTTTCTTTCTTTCTTTCTCTTTCTTTCTATCTCTCTTTCTCTCTCTTCTTTCTCTCTTTTTCTCTTCTTTCTTTCTTTTTAAAAAAAGGTTTACCATGTCTTTTAGTGGAACACAATTAAAAATTAGCAAAAGTAAGAAATCAAGCCTTACTGGAAGCTGCCAGATTTTGTTGCGCTCCAATTTGCTTATAAAACATTTTTAAAGACAAGAAATTAAGAAAGAATGCTGGTAGCATTTTTAAAATAAAATTCTTAGAGCTTTGAAGACAAGGATAATAGAATAGAATAGAATAGAATAGAATAGAATAGAATAGAATAGAATAGAATAGAATAGAATAGAATAGTCCAGCCCCCTGCTCAAGCAGGAGACCCTATCATCTTAAACAAGTGACTGTCCAGTCTCTTCTTAAAAACCTCCAGTGTTGGAGTACCCAGAACTGGTGGCAAGTGATTCCACTGGTTAATTGTCCTCACTGTCAGGAAGTTTCTCCTTAGTTCTAGGTTGCTTCTCTCCTTGGTTAGTTTCCATCCGTTGCTTCTTGTCCTGCCTTCTTCAGGCGCTTTGGAAAATAGTTTGACCCTCCCCTCCTCTTTGTGGCAACATCTCAAATACTTAGATGATGATGATGATATTACTATTATTATTATTATTATTATTATTATTATTATTATTATTATTATTATTACAAACACGCTTGGTTCCCATTACTATTTAAAGTGAATTAGCTTCTCCCCATCTCAATTTGGAGTTCCAAAGGAAAAAACTAAGGAGAAAAAAAAGGGTAAATTGCTCAGAAAAATAAAAAATAAACCCAGAGCAATACAGGCAGTCCTCTACTTACAGCCACAATTGAGCCCAACTTTTCTGTCATTAAGTGAGATGTTGGTTGAGTTTTGCTCTATTTTACCACCTTTTTTCACTCGGCTATTAAGTGAATCACTGCAGTTGTTAAATTTGTGAACACGGTTGTTAAGCGAATCTGGCTTCCCCCACTGACTTTGCTTGTCTGGAGGTCGCAAAAGGGGATCACGTGACTCCGGGACACTGCGACCGTCATAAATAGGAGTCAGTTGCCCAAGCGTTTGAATTTTGATCACGTGACCACGAGGAGGCTGCAACGGTCATAAGGATGAAAAACGGTCATACTAAGTCACTTTTTTTAGGGCTGTTGTAACTTTGAACGGCCACTAAACGAACAGTCGTAAATTGAGCTGCCTAGTTTCACGTAGGTAGAAAAGAAATTCTGATGTGATTCCGGGAGATGGACGTCGGGATCTGATTTTTTTGGACCTGAAAATCAGCAAGGAATATCAAGAAAAAGAACATTGGAGCACGAAAAGTTCTATGGCAGTTAAGTTTATCCAGAAAGCCCGTGGAAACAAAAAAAGCAGAATTTCTCACCAGAGATAAGCTGGGCGGAAGAGGTAGGAGGGCCTGGCTTTAAAGGAAAGCAAACTCAGAAGTTGATTTTCAAAGGTCTCTTTATAAAACCAAATGTTTTTATTTCTGGTTTAAAACATATCTGGGTTCTGCTTCTGTCAGAGAGAGAGAGAGAGAGAGAGAGAGAGAGAGAGAGAGAGAAAAGGCAAATTATGCTTTGGAACTGCCAAAGCCATTTTACTTCTTTTTTTTGTTTCTTTCACATTTCATTGTTTTTCATCCTTTCATTTCATTTCATGGTCTGTTTTTACATTTTCTTTTCCTGAATCAACAATGGAAACGAGACCAATTTAACTTCTTTTTTGTTTCTGTCGTTTTATTTCCTTATTTCATCTGGGTTTTTTTGTTTGCCTGTGTCTTTGAAATGAGACTAATTTAACTTTTTCAGTTTCTGTCATTTTTTCATTTCATTCTTTCAATAATAATCACAACAACAACAAAGTTGGAAGGGACCTTGGAGGTCATCTAGTCCAATGCCCTGCTCAGGCAGGAAACCCTATACCTATACCATTTCAGACAATTGGCTGTCCATTCTCTTCTTAAAAACTTCCAGTGTTGGAGCATTCACCGCTTCTGGAGGCAGGTGGTTCCACTGATTGTTTTAACTTCATTGTCTTCATTTTTGTTTGCGTATATTCTTGTTTTCAGCTTATAGAAATGCAAATTCAATCATCCATTCATGAAGGTTGGGGCCAGGAAGCTAGAAGCTATGAGATTAGGAAGACAAAGACCTCAAAAATCTACATACCCCACCCAAACCCTAAAAGACATGAACTTTGGGGACATAATAAGATTAACCCACCAATACCAAAAGGGCACACTCAGACTCAGGTCAAAGTACATGACACAAAGTCTCAAACAGGAACAGGAAACAACCTCAAGAGCCCCAGAAGGTATAAAAACCCACCACTCCCAGCTCCACGTGGTCACTTTTTTTTTTCCCAGAGTCGTCTTTCTGTCTGGCTCTGCTCTTCAATAAACTGCAACCTTCTTTCTAAAGCAGTCTCCATTTTGATTATTCCCGGCTTGGACTGGACCCTGATGAAGATTTTTCTTTCAACACAACTAATTGCACCCTCTGGAACGAACTACCCTCCGAGATCCGGACGATCCCGGATCTCCTAACCTTCCGCCGCGCCCTCAAGACATGGCTTTTTCAACAAGCGGGACTGACCTAGGGTGAATTTTAAATAGGGAAATTTTTTTTAAAGATTTTAATAATGACACAGCCATAAATATATTTGGTTTTTAATTGGTTTTATAGGGGAAATGTTTTTTGTGTTGTTTTTTAACATGCTGTGAGCCGCCCTGAGTCCCGTGGGGAGAAGGGCGGCATAGAAGTTGGAAATAAATAAATAAATAAATAAATAAAAATGCTCAGTTGTCTGAGTTCGGGACCCCCTTTTTTATGACTTCTTCGTAAAATGGGTTCTTTCCTGTTTTCTCCTTCAGTGAATCTGAACGGCTTTTACAGCTTTGTGTTCTTTCTTTCCCACTCTAAGACCCAGCTAAATTTTGCCTACATCCTCCCTTTATGCCAGGGCTTTTCAATCTTTTTACCCATTGTACCACTTTTAGGATATGGCAACATCCGAGTATCACCAGTCACCTAGCAAGGTGTGAAAAACTTGACCAAAAAAAAAAAGGTGATAAAGTACAGGTAGTCCTCGACTTACAACAGTTCGCTTAGTGACTCTTCAAAGTTACAATGGCACTGAAAAAGTGCCCCGCAAGCCATAGCCGAGCAAGACACCTGCCTGCCTGCCCGGCCGCGCTCTTCTTCCTGTCTGAGGTTTTCATTGTTGTGAGCATTTCTGTTGAGGATTGGCAGCGGGGGTGGGGTGGGGGGTGTTTGGTTTTTATTCCCCCATCTGCTGGGTGGTTGCAGCAGGTTTTGGTCACTTCACATGACCCTGGGACACTGTGACCGTCATAAATATGAATCAGTTGCCATGTATCTGAATGTAAATCACAAGACTCTGGAGATGCTGCAACATTCCAGCTGATCGGCGCTTCTTCTGGGCTCAGCGGAAGTGCCAGGATCAGCGCCGAGCTCCAGCTGGATCCTGGCGCTGATCCTGGTGCTTCCACTGAGCCCTGACAGCCCTGCAGCTCCAGCCGTCTCTCGCTCAGGCTTGTGCGGTGCTGCGAACAGTTCAGCTCATTCCCCTCCCCTGCTTCCACTTTCCTAGGATGGTCGCGTACCACCTGCCAGGTGCCAATGTACCACAGGTGGTACCCGTACCACTGGTTGAAAAGCCCTGTTTTATGCTACCATTTCCTGGTTCCCATCCATTTTCTATGGTAAGGCTTCTTTCTCCACTTAGTCATTTTTCCAATGCGGCAGATTCAATTTTAATTTTTTTCTTTCGATATTCAATTTGGAAGACCCTTTCACTTATTCCTGTCACTCTCCAACCTCTTTGTTGAATTCCTCCTCCAGGCTGCACAGAATGGACGTTCTACCGACGGAGAACCGTCTGACCCGCGTCAAGCAAACCAAGTTGCGGAAACTCAAAAGAGCGAAGAAGCGTTTGACCAAACACTGCAAACACGAAGATTTTGTCTCTTGCCTGGTTGGCTTATATAGCTGCCAGTGGACGGGCGAGAAGCGCCAAAGGGTTAAACCAGGACTTTGGTGTTGCCATAAGGTACAACGACATGTCCGTCTGTGTGATGCTTCCTTGGCGGGTCTACACAACTCTAAGCAGGGCTTTTTTTTGTCATAGAACGCCCAGAACAGAGTTCCGGCACCTTTTTTGGATGGAACCTTGTAGGGTAGGCAAGGCGGGTTGTATGATGTGTGTGAGTTTTGGCACCTTTTTTTTTTTTTTACAAAAAAAGCGTTGGCTCTAAGGATGATGGGATTAGCAGTTCCGTCAAAGGGGCAAAGTGGGTGTAAACTGCTATTGACCAGACTACATGTAGCCCTCCACTCACCGCCTTTCATTTAGTGACCATTCAGAGTTACAACAGCTGCACGGAAAAGTTGCAGCCTGCTCTGCAGAAACAAATGATGGATTTCTCATTTCCCATTTTTTTTTCAGACAAAAAATGATAATGGTTATATATATTTTTATCATTTCATCAGAACCCTTTAAGGCAGGGGTTCCCAACCAGGAGTGCTCGCACCTCCTGGGGGTGCGAGACGATATTCCATCGGGTGCGAAAACTTGGGTTTTCAAAATTATAGTGTATGTGCATAATTCGCTGTTATTTCGAACTTTCGTCTTAATGTCATGGTTCCGACAGATGAAACTCTTCAAATAACTTCGAGGCATTGTTTACCTTAAAGAATCTTTATTTGAGTAGCTTAGCATCGGCGCTAACAGAATCGAAGCCAAAAACTGAGTTCTCCTCCCCTGAGCACATAGTATCAAAGCCCAATTCCCCCCTCCAATTAACAGTCATAAATCACATTCCCCAATTAGTTTGAAACTTGGGCTTCCCCTCCAGCTCTTCAGCCCGGCCATTTCTTATCATCTCTTATTTCAATAACCTTGGTTCTCACACTAGGTTCAGCATTGTTATGTCTAGCTAAATTCTCATGCACCTTCCCCCCCAGCATCTAACTCTAAAAGCAAATGCAGAAAATGGTTGCATCTCCATCTGTTGTCAATGCAAAAACATCTGATGTTAGCAGCATTGACACTTAGCAGGTGTTGTGTATTTTTTAGTTTCTAGATTTGTCCAGACCAGGGGTAGGCAACCTTGGCTCTTTTATGACTCGTGGACTTCAACTCCCAGAATTCCTGAGCCAGCATGGCTCAGCTTGGAAACCTCTCCCTTTCCCCTCAGCATGGCCGGCTCAGAAATTCTGGGAGTTGAAGTCCCCACATCATTCGGTTTAATTCGGTTTTATAGGGGGGGATTGTATATATGTTTTTGTTTTAAATATGTTGTGCGCCGCCCTGAGTCCCGCTGGGAGAAGGGCGGCATATAAATTAAATTAAATAAATAAATAAATAAAATAAAGGGGCCTTAGTTCCCCCATGTTGGCTCAGGAATTCTGGGAATTGAAGTCCACAAGTCATGAAGGAGCCATAGTGCCCTCATACTGGCTCAGGAATTCTGGGAGTTGAAGTCCACAAGTCTTAAAGTTGCCAAGTTTGAAGACCCTTGATTTAAGGCTTTAGGCCGGGGGTAGGCAACCTTGTCTCTTTTATGACATGGGGACTTCAACTCCCAGAATTCCTCAGCCAGCATGGCTCAGCTTGGAAACCTCTCCCTTTCCCCTCAGCATGGCTGGCTCAGGAATTCTGGGAGTTGAAGTCCACGAGTCATAAAAGAGCCAAGGTTGCCTACCCCTGGTCCAGACTGTAGTATTTTAAATTTAATTTCAGTATATTTCTTTCCCCCTTAGTATAAATTTGCTGCTTCCCTCTATGAGGGAATGGGGATATGGTCCCCTCCCATCACTTTTGGAGGTTTTCTTAGCCTACACCTCAGGTAGCAATGAAATTCCTACTGAAGCCTAAATGTGATCCCTTTCTCTCCAATCTTTACTTATTAGGGAGAATGCATGTATTTTACGCTCTTGGTTTTGACATTCAGCTCTTCCTTTATCTTTCTCTACATGTGGGGAGAAGCAAGGAACGACTACAATAGCTTTGACTGGTAAGTGTCCGAAGACTCTTGTTGCTTGTGCAGGGAGCCCTCGAGTTACGACAGTCCCCTTAGTGACCGTTCAAAGTTACAACGGCAATGAAAAACGACGCATGGGTCGTTTTTCACAGTTACCACCTTTGCAGTGCCCCCAGGACCATGTGATCAGAGTCCAGATGCTTGGCCACTGGTTCATACTTATGACGGTCGCTGTGTCCCAAGGTCACATGATCCAATTTATTAATTAACAATTGACCGGTGGGACAACCTGCCTCCAGAAGCGGTGAATGCTCCAACACTGGAAGTCTTTAAAAAGAGACTGGACAGCCATTTGTCCGAAATGGTCTAGAGTTTCCTGCCTGAGGCAGAGGGTTGGACTAGATGACCTCCAAGGTCCCTTCCAACATCATCATCATCATCATCATCATCATCATCATCATCATCATCATCATCATCATCATCATCATCATCATCATTATTATTATTATTATTATTATTATTATTATCCCCTTTTGCGGCCTCCTGACAAGCAAAGGCACTGGGGAAGCCAGATGCACTTGACAACCGGCTTACTAACTTGAATCAACTGCAGTGATTCGCTTAACAATGGAGGCAAGAAAGGTCATAAATTGGGGCACTTAACAAATGTCTCACTTAACCAAAGGAATTTTGGGCTCAAATTGTGTCCAACCTGGAGATTGGACAACCATTTGTCTAGAATGGTACGGGGTGTCCTGTTTGAGCAGGGGGTTGGACTAGAAGATCTCCAGGGTCCCTCCCAACTATTATTATTATTATTATTATTATTATTATTATTATTATTATTATTATTATTATTATTATTATTATTATTATTATTATTATTATTATTATTCATTGTGCAGTCACCCAAATGTTCAGACTGGATCTGGCATTTTTGTCTACCTATCGAGTCCTTCCCAAGGACCTGGGATAGGCAGATGTGGATGTTTGATGGTATCACAGATCTCATCGCAGGATGGAAGCGGTTCCTAGTAAGGCTGCCTTTTGCAATTGACTAATGGCAAATTTGTCAATGTCGATGATGGTGTCCAAGTGGTGCTCCAGTTGTTTTGGGATTGCACCCAAGGTGCCTATTACTATTGGTACTACCCTTGCTTGCTTTTGCAACAGTCTATTTATTATTATTATTATTGTTGTTGTTGTTGTTGTTATTACTATTACTATTATTACTACTACTACTATTATTATTATTATTATTACTACTACTACTACTACTACTACTACTACTACTACTACTACTACTACTACTACTACTACTACTACTACTACTACTATATGTGAAAGATATGTGCTTGGGAAGAAGAAATGAAACCGAGTCCCTGTTTTGTCATTTCAGGCCGGACAATGAATTCTTTATCTAAATATCCCTGTTCCGTGTTGCCTTTTTTTTTTAGGTACAGCTTTATAAATTTAGGCTACTGGTTTCACTGGTCGTCTTTCCTCCTGTTTCTGGGCGTGTTCGTGTTCTCCTACATTTTTTTCTTAATTGTAAGTCCGACCTTTGACTACATTCTCCCAAGAAACAATGAAGTAGATGTTGCCCAAGCGTTCGTGGAAAGTGTGGCTGTGTGATTGTGTGAAAGATCTAAGGTGGGAAGACCAACGCTCATCAAGGCCTCTAGCCTCAGGGTCACCTGCGCAGGTGTGCAAATGGGCGTGGAGCCTTCTTGGAACTGCTGGAACATCCTGCAAAAAGCACAACTCCACAGCACAGTCCTTTCAGCAGTTCCAAGAAGGCTCCACACACCCATTTGCACCACTCAGGTGACCCTGAGGACACAGACAAACCTCCAAGTGGCTTCAATGACTCTCGAAAAGGAGGCAAATGACCAGCTGTCTGCAAGGAGTATAAATCCTTCCGTTCCCCAGCATCCAGTCAGAGCTGAAGAAGCTTCTGGGATGAGAAGCGAAACGTCTTCAAAAAAAAACAAGAAAGTCCAGTTGCCTCCTGAAAAAAGGACCTTTGGGACAACCATGATCTGGAGGACGGAGAATCTCCATAGACATCCAAAAAGCTTCTTCATGCTCTGACTGGATGGTGGAGAATGGAAGGATTTATATTCCTTGCAGACCGCTGGTCATTTGCATGCTTTTAGAGAGTCATTGAAGCCACTTGGGGGCTTGTCTTTGTCCTCAGGGTCACCTGAGGGATGCAAATGCGTGTGGAGCCTTCTTGGAACGGCTGAAACACCCTGCAAAAAGCACAACTCCACAACACAATCCTCTCAGCAGTTCCAAAGAAGCTCCACACTCATTTGCACCACTCAGGTGAGCCTGAGGACACAGACAAACCTCCAAGTGGCCTCAACGACTCTCTAAAAGAATGCAAATTACCAGTTTTTCTGCAAGGAGTATAAATCCTTCCATTCAATCAGAGCTGAAGAAGCTTCTGGGATGAGGAGCGAAAGGTCTTCAAAGAAA
>NW_015387034.1:0-24628 GCF_001527695.2 Protobothrops mucrosquamatus
ATGATAGCAGTGTTCCAATATCTCAGGGGCTGCCACAAAGAAGAGGGAGTCAAGCTATTCTCCAAAGCGCCTGAGGGCAGGACAAGAAGCAGCGGATGGAAACTAGCCAAGGAGAGAAGCAACCTAGAACTAAGGAGAAACTTCCTGACAGTTAGAACAATTAACCAGTGGAACAACCTGCCTCCAGAAGTGGTGAATGCTCCAACACTTAAAGTTTTTAAGAAGAGACTGGACAGCCATCTGTCCGAAATGGTGTAGGGTTTCCTGCCTGAGCAGGGGGTTGGACTCGATGACCTCCAAGGTCCCTTCCAACTTTATTATTATTATTATTATTATTATTATTATTATTATTATTATTATTATTATTATTATTATTATTATTATTATTATTATTATTATTATTACTTACTGGTATATTTGCGTACCTGTCTCTTCTGAGAGTTTAAGGTAAGGCAGACTGGGTGTACCAATCTTACTTCTTTTGGTAAACGTTCATGGCAGACTGTAGGTTTAAAACTGAATTTCCATACTCTACTTCTATACAGAAATATACTCTATATACTAAGTAGTATATATACATATACTACTCTATATTGTTTGTCAAATAGGTATCTAAGAGTAGAATTTTATTGTGTATATAAAAGCAGCAGTAGCAAAATGTTGCATACGGTGTTCATACTGTACTTATTGTACATATACACATAGAAAGCCAGTTTGGTCTAGTGCAGGGGTAGGCAACCTTGGCTCTTTTATAACTCGTGGACTTCAACTCCCAGAATTCTTGAGCCAGCCATGCTGGCTCAGGAATTCTGGGAGTTGAAGTCCACGAGTCATAAAAGAGCCAAGGTTGCCTACCCCTGGTTTAGTGGTTAAGGCTCTAGGTTAGACACTGGGAGACCATGAGTTCTACTACCACCTTAGCCATGAAAGCCAGCTGTGTGACTTTGGGCCAATCACTTTCTCTCAGCTCAACCCAAGTCACAGGGTTATTGTTGTACGTAAAATAGGAGGAGAAAGGGGTGTTGCATATGTTTGTCACTTTGAGGTATTTGTAAAAACAATAAAGGAGGCATACAAATAAATAAAGGTATAGTACAGTATACAGCAGCAGCAAGCAATTGTTATCTCAAAATAAACAAGATAAATGGCTGAGAACTAAATGCTGAGCAAAGTTTACAACATTTGCGCATAGGAAAATATGATGTATTCATTTAAATGTAAAGTAACTTGATAAAATTTATTTCTAGAGCAGTTAATTTCCTTTTACCTACGCTCTCAAGTGGTTGTTTTGATCTAGTTCTGCAGGATGAACACCGCAGGCAATGCATTTTAGTTCTTTATTTTGGCTCTAGGCTTTGCTAATTTTTTTCCAGTAGTTTTATGTTTATAGTTGCTATCGAAGGAAAACTTTTATTTTCTAATTTGGCAGCAATACAGATTTTACAGGCTATTTAAAATCTTAGGAAAAAAACCCCAAATATCTGCTTCGGTTAGCAAGTGGCACAACTTGAAAACAGTCCAGCCCACTCCTCAAATTAATCTTTAAAGTGTTTATAAACACTTAATATCAGTCTAGTTCACAATGCAAATTCATGCTTTGCATGAAATAAACTATTTGAACACCAATTGTCTCTTCTCGCTTCAGTTGTTAACTGTCATGCTTTTTGTGCATCTGGCTATACGTCTAGAAAAGCAACTTATGTCAACATCCTGTGATATTCTACATTTGAGAGGAAAGAAGAAACTTTTATGTAACAATGTTTAGTAAATAAGGCTAAACAATGCTACAAAAAGATTATTATTGTTCTGGTGCAAATAATTATAATTATCAAAGTTAATAACTGATATGAAGCTTAAAAATAATATCTAAAAGACTATGAAGAGATTGCTGATATTTGGCCAACTTGCCAGCTAATACCAAAGTCACTTGTGTGGTCAGTGAAATGAAATATAATTCTATACACCATTAAAATAAATATGTATAATTATCTTTAAAGAAGTGCAAGAAATTTCTTTCCTCTAGCGCCTTATCAATGCAATGCGCTACCATTAAGTTATGAAAAGTTCATTTCCTTTCAGTGCTACTTGTTTTGACTTTCTTTGAACTGTTCTGTAAGAAAAAGGAGGTAAGATCTCCAAAAGGCTCTTCTCACACAGCGGCCAGCACAGCCCCTCCAAGCCGAAAATAAAAACTAACAGATAGCTTGCCCTCTGGGTGAACTTTGAAGGATTTGTCCATCCTTCCTGTTTCCCTGAAAACTGTGAATTTTCAGGGATAGGATTCTGAATGCTTCCTTTGGAAGACTGCCCTCACTGTCTGAAAGCATTATGTAAAAGATTGCTTATTTGAAAAAAAAATACAGAATCTTATGGAGATAAGTGTCTCACAATACAGTTTATCAAGTTCTATCAAGGATTTCAGTTCATGATATTTTCTTTTTTCTGAATCCTTAGGATTTTCAAATGGCCTGTTTTCAAATTTTCTATACAAAAGCAAACAAGCATTTTGTAACTACTTTTTTATAAGTTGTTATGGAAAAGAGAGCAACCTCCTGAACCATCTCAGTATGTCCTTTAATGCAATTATTTCTTGGTGTCCCATCACTCTTAAGAAATATTCTCATTATTTTATCAGTTACTACTATACTTACTATACTTTCTATAAATGTTATATAACTTTTAGAATACAAATGTCTAGGACAAAATTCTTAATAGTTTCTGCATTTGAAACAAACAGATTTTTTTCAGATGCCCAACAATATTCAATCCTGTAAAATTTTACTTGCATCTTATGTATGTAAATGTTCTTAACTGATGTCAACTACTAGACAGTTTCAGCAGCTGGCAACGTTGTTTGACCTTGTTTGAGCTCAGAAGGGTTGGACCCTGAGTAACCACCCAGACTGTGGTCAAACAAATAAAAAAGAAGAAATGGACATAACAAAGAGATATTTTATCACACCATCCTGGCTGCCATCATGATTTTTTTTAAACTGCACCCTGAAGACATACCTGGCAGGCTTTTCCTTTACTTTATTTGATGAAGCAAGATTTTTTTTCCCTTATCTATGCTACAGAAGATTGTCTTTTTTCAAACCTCTATTT
This sequence comes from Protobothrops mucrosquamatus, assembly GCF_001527695.2. Taxonomy (NCBI): domain Eukaryota; kingdom Metazoa; phylum Chordata; class Lepidosauria; order Squamata; family Viperidae; genus Protobothrops; species Protobothrops mucrosquamatus. The sequence continues at coordinate 3,106 of NW_015387034.1, forward strand.
TAATTTTCATTAGTTACATCTTTTCCTCCTCCTGCTCTATTACTGAGAAACAAACTGAAAAAGAATTTATAGAGTTATCTCTTATGAAATCTATAAAGCAAAGAACAAATGCTTTATTTGGCATTGGCGAAGGAAAATGGTCAATTNTCATGGCATTCATCTGGATGTAACATTCATGCTAATAAACAAAATGAAATATTAATAATTCTAGCAACTAATTGTGTTTGATGCAACGTTTGTAAATAGAGGTTTCATACATCTTTCCAGGATAAAAATCCACATTCTGCACCCAGATCAAGACTTATTTAAAATATTATCAAGGATATCTTGTAATTCCATTTAATGGAATTTGTATAATTATAAATCTAGCAGTCTCCATTTTAAGGGACTATAATCATCATTTTCCCCAATGAACATCTCTGCCTTCCATGAAGCAGGTAACTGCATCAGCTTGCCCAATATGGCAAGAACTCAGATTCACAAACATTGGGTATGTCTAGTTTAATGAAGAGAAGAACGAGGGGGACATGATAGCAGTGTTCCAGTATCTCAGGGGCTGCCACAAAGAAGAGGGAATCAAGCTATTTTCCAAGGCGCCTGAAGGCAGGACAAGAAGCAATGGATGGAAACTAATCAAGGAGAGAAGCAACCTAGAACAGGGCTTTTCAACCTTTTCACCCATTGTACCACTTTTAGGATATGGCAACATCCGAGTACCACCAGTCGCCTAGCAAGGTGTCAAAAACTTGATGACCCCCCAAAAAAGAAAAAAAGTGATAAAGTACAGGTAGTCCTCGACTTACAACAGTTTGCTTAATGACTGTTCGAAGTTACAATGGCACTGAAAAAAGTGCTCCCCAAGCCACAGCCGAGCAAGATACCTGCCTGCCCGCCCGGCGGCGCTCTTCCTCCTGTCCGAGGTTTCCATTGTTGTGAGCATTTCTGTTGAGGATTGGCAGCGGGGGTGGGGTGGGGGAGTGTTTGGTTTTTCTTCCCTCCCCCCATCTGCTGGGTGGTTGCAGCAGGTTTTGGTCACTTCACATGACCCTGGGACACTGTGACCGTCATAAATATGAATCAGTTGCCAAGCATCTGAATGTAAATCACAAGACCCTGGAGAGGCTGCAACATTCCAGCTGCTTGGTGCTTGTTCAGGGCTCAGCAGAAGCACCAGGATCAGCGCCGAGTTCCAGCTGGAGCCTTGCGCTGATCCTGGTGCTTCCGCTGAGCCCTGACAGCCCTGCAGCTCCAGCCATCTCTCGCTCAGGCTTGTGCGGTGCTGCCACCGGTTCAGCTCATTCCCCTCCCCTGCTACCACTTTTCTAGGATGGCCGCGTACCACCTGCCAGGTGCCAACGTACCACAGGTGGTACCCGTACCACTGATTGAAAAGCCCTGACCTAGAACTAAGGAGAAACTTCCTGACAGTTAGAACAATTAACCAGTGGAACAACCTGCCTCCAGAAGTGGTGAATGCTCCAACACTGGAAGTTTTTAAGAAGAGACTGGACAGCCATTTGTCTGAAATGGAATAGGGTTTCCTGCCTGAGCAGGGGGTTGGACTAGATGACCTCCAAGGTCCCTTCCAACTTTTATTATTATTATTATTATTATTATTATTATTATTATTATTATTATTATTATTATTATTATTATTATTATTATTATTATTATTATTGCCTCTATTACTTTCTCCATGATGCTTGAAATGTGAATTGTCAGGGACTGAAATTCAAATGCAAAGGTCCTTCCTTCCTTCCTCCCTCCCTCCCTCCCTCGTATTTAAAATAGCTAAGTGCAATGTATTGGCATGCAATATATTTATTTCTAAAACCAATACTTTAAGATTTATGCATGCCAGGCAGAGGCTATTTGATGTAATGGTTAAAGGTGCTACACTATGATCAGGAAAAACCTGACTTATCATCTTTTATTAGGTAGAAAACTAGCTGGATAAGTTTAGGCAAATTACTCTGTCTCAACCCTAAAAGGTGGATAGAAATTGTGCTAGGAATGATTTCTGAAATTATTGCAAAGAAATATCCAATATGTCAAGGGCTGCCACATAGAAGAGGGAATCAAGCTATTCTCCAAAGCACTTGAAGGCAGGACAAGAAGCAACGGATGGAGACTAACCAAAGAGAGAAGCAACCTAGAAATAAGGAGAAATTTCCTGACAGTTAGAACAATTAATCAGTGGAACAACCTGCCTCCAGAAGCTGTGAATGTTCCAACACTGGAAATTTTTAAGAGAGACTGCCATTTGTCTGAAATGGTATAGGGTTTCCTGCCTGAGCAGGGGTTGGACTAGATGACCTCCAGGATCCCTTCCAACTTTATTATTATTATTATTAAAATTGCATGGACTTATCTATGTAATCACCAGAAGTGACTTAAAGAGCCATGACACAGAATGTTTTTTAGTTCTTAAACTAAACTCTCTTTAAGTGATCTCTTTAAGTGAAAGGTCAATTTCTGCTTTCTTTCAAAACTTATTTCTTTTAATTTGTGTTTTTATTAGCAGAACTGAGAAGCTCTTGGACATCTACCAGAAATCACACAAATTTCGATTCAGATCTAACTTTTGTTCATTGTTGAACAATTTAACAGTATCAATATCAATATCAATATCTATCTGTCGAGAGAGGATAAAAACTATCAAACAAAATAATACAAAATAAGAAAACAAAGAAAGAAAGAGAGAAAAAAAGGCAAAAGGCTAAAGGGCAGAAAAAAGATAAAAAGTAATAGAAGAAGAAAACATAATTACAAAGTTACGTCTTACTCTCCAATTACAAAAAAACTCATTTTCTTTTATTATCATTTTCTTTCTAATCATCAAAACCACAAGTTATAAGTTCCCTTTTTTCTATTTCATGCAAAAAGTCTAGTCAATCATAAATATAGATCAATGTAGAGATATAAATGTGTGTGTGTGTATGTATATATATATGTGTGTGTGTGTGTGTCTTTTTTCTAATTAAGGAAGTCAATTTATCCATTTCTGCAAGTTCTATCATCTTCACCAACCATTTTTCTATAGTGGGTAAGGTTGAACTTTTTCACTTTTGAACATATAATAATCTTGCTACCATTGTCATATGTAAAAACAAAGTTCCATAGCTTTTTTCTAATAGTCTATTACTTCCAAAAGAAAGTTTCTGGTTTCAATTATACATTAATCTTTAAAATCTTCTGAATTGTATATTTATTTGTATCCAACTTTTTTCAAAACATTTTTATATATCCACCATACATGATAAAATATCCCTGCCTGTTGGTGACATTTCTAGCAAAGGAATAAAGTAACATTATACATTCTAGACAATTATTCTGCTGACAAATATGAATGATATATCATTTTATGAAAATTATTAATTTTCCTATGGGCCCATTTGTATATTGTAACCAAAAGGTTTAGGCCATTTTATCATACTTTCTTTCACTTATTCCTCTTCTGTCTCATATTACAGCAAAGGTTTATACATTTTGACAATAACATGTTCATCATGTGTACATAATTATATTTCAAATGGCCCAAATCCACCCAGCCAACTTTCATGGCTAGGATGGGACTAGAGATCATAGTCTTCTAGTTTCTAGCCTGATACCTTAACCCAGGGGTCTTCAAACGTGGCCCTTTTATGACTTGTGGACTTTAACTTCCAGAATTCCTCAGCCAGGCACACGTGTCATAAAAGTCATAAAAGGGCCAAGTTTGAAGACCCGACCCCTGCCTTAACCACTAGGCCAAAGTGGCTATTAATTTATTCATTCAATTCCTTTTAAAGAATCTGCCAAAATCAAAACTAAATCATCCACAAAAGTTCTTAACTTATATAACTTTTTTGAAATCTTTCAAATATTAAAATGGCCCACAATCCTCTTGTCTTCTATTCCTATTCAAGATTTCAAGAACTAAAATAAACAGAAGGGCGGGGGACCTTGTCTACTTAATGTAACATCTTCCATAATGGTTGAACTGGATACAAAGAGTTGCAAGTGGTTGGAAACATTTTTTCTTCCAAAGTGCCTCTGCATTCTGAGCAGTGTTAGTGGTATGATTTTTGCCTTATGATTCCTTAAAGAGTAATGCAATAGGTTGGACAATGGTAAGGGTATGATTAGATTTCTAATGAGAGGAGGAGTTAAAAAAGTTTATATCTGGGATATGAGGAGGCTGTCCTCTTTCTGGCTTGTGCAGTATACAGGATGCAAAACCCAAGCAAACCAAATCTAATATCGATACTCCTTTATGCCATACATAAAAGTACTTCTTAATATATGTACTGTATTTCTTTATATGGTTAATTTTCCTCTTCTCCTCCTTTTCTCCCATTGCTTGTTTGTGGTTAATGTAAACTCTGATGATATGCTGTGATTGAGCAACGGAAAGTGACACACTTTATTAGAACACTATTCCAGAAAAGTAAAATTTGCCAGGTTATCTGAACTACAGGTAATCACCTTATAACAGTTCGCTTAGTGACCATTCAAAGTTATAAGGGCACTGAAAAAAGTGACTTATGACCATTTTTCACACTTATGACCATTGCAGCATTCCCATGTGATTTACATTTGGATGTTTGACAACTGACTCACATTTATGATGGTTGCAGGTTCTTGTCATTACCTTTTGCAACCTTCTGCAAAGTCAATGGGGAAACCACTTAACAACTACGTTCCTAATTTAACAACTGCAGTGACTCACTTAATAAATGTGACAAGAAAAGTTGTAAAATAGGGCAAAACTCACTTAACAAATTTCTCACTTAACAACATAACTTTTGGGCTCCATTGTGGTCGTAAGTTGAGGACTACCTATACTACTCTACTACTGAACTACTTAAACTGATGAAAAGAAAAAATAGCCTACATGCTTTGTGTTTTTGAATTTATATAATTGAATTTTGAATTGATTTTTTTCTGCTTTTTTTTTAAAAGAATATTCAAAAAGAAATTATTAGGGCAAGACAGAAAGCTTTGCTGTAAAGTTAGTTTACCAGTCAGAAATTTACCTGATTTACCCAAAGTCTTTCAATCTGATTTTGATTACCCAGTCAGGATGAACTGACATGAGAAAAAAGAGGTTTTTTTGTTTTCTATTTGTTGTAGTGTGATATCAGGTACAAGGTTCAAGGAACATAGAAAATTAGGAAAAATCCTAAGTCATTGGAACACCTATAATCTGGCTCATATGCTTTTTATTTTAGAAAAACTATACAAAATCCAGAATGAATAAGCAGGAGAGAAGAGTGTTCTTTTGGGAAGAATCATTAGGAGATGCTGTCAGTGAACAATAGTTTGAGAAATAGCAGGGTTCTGATGAGCAGAAGATCCTTACCTACAGAATAGAGGAGAATTGGAAGATATTGGCAATGGACTGACAAAGATTCCAAGCAAATTGGCTAGAAGGACAAGCAGAAAAGGAAGCCAATCAGTGTCAAGAAAGAAAACTGTATAAGCAGCTGGCCTCCTCAAAGTACCATTGCAGGGCAAAAAGAGTAGGATGTTGATAGTGATGAGGGAGTTTCAGTTAGTAAGAAAGTGTGACCTTCCTTCCTGTCCAAGGCGTTGGTTCCTTGGAAGCGAAAGTAAGGGTAGCTAAGGAAGGAATTAACATTCTCCAGCATGATTGGATGGAGAATTCACCAATAGGTTATCTCTCCCAGCCATCACATGGCTCCCGGAAACGCACTGAAGAACCCAGTCAAAGTACTCCAACCCAGGTGAGGGGGTGGTGGTGGGGCCTTATTGTTAGGCAGTGTGTCCTTGTAGGGACGAGCTTGCCTTCCCCACAGATGAAGGTAGATCATTGATGCAGCTAAGCTAGCCTATTCTGGACCCAGTGGGGTGCCAGGGACCCGGGAGCCACATGATGGCTGGGAGTGATAACCTATTGGTGAATTCTCCATCATCATGCTGAGAATAGGCATTCAGGTAAGACAACGCCCTTTTCACATTCTGCAATTAGATAAACAATTGTTGGAAAGGGGAAGGCAAAAGTTCTTTAAAAAACCTTTAAAGAACTTTTATGAAGAGCTTAATAAATACACAAAGGGTATCCCTGCTAAGCTTATATCTAGGTACTCCCATGTGCTTTCAGTCAGAAAAGAAATGGGACATTACATGTACATGTACAATAGTTCTTTACTGTATGCCTTTGAAACTGGAATAAATATTACTTTGATTAACATTTTATCTCTCTGTGGGTCTAGACTGGTTCTTACCCTTGCCCGCTCCTCAATAATCCTCCAGATTAAACAAAAATCTGTGAAACAATATGAGAAACAGAATGTGGGCCAAACTGCATTTGTAAGTTTTCCTCCTTGGATTTAAGGGAGTTTTCATAAGGGATACTGAAATACATCATAAGGAATGCATTCTGCATATCTATAAACAAGCTGAAAGAATATCACAGATCTTCAGAACAGCTTTTTTCAATATTCTAGAGACCATCAAGAATGTTAAAAAATATATCCCACATTAAAATACCTTAATATTTTAAAATGGCTTAACAGTTTCTATTTAACAGGTACAAATTATAATGCAATAAAAAAGGATCTTATTTGAGCCAGGGTTTTATTTCATCTTTTGGAGGATGTGCTCCAGATTCAATCATAGTATGTGAATAAGAATAGACCTTTACTGTGTGGAACATTCTCCCTGATCAGAAGCCTTCTACTTACTAGAGAAAAATGATCCTGGGTCCTTTCCGGGATAAAAATAAGCTCAATAATAGTTCTACACAGCATTTTGGAAAAACTTCATCACAATTTTCTCTGTGGTGGTGCCCTACTACTAAAATGCTCTTCTTAGTTGATGACAAACCTTCTCTCATATTTCTTTCTTTGTTTAGATTTAGATTGGAAAATCAGTTTGCTTACTTTGTATCATCTCTGTTCATTTAATTTGCTCTGTATTTTTAAAGCTTTTAACATTCACACTGTGATACAGCATTATGCTTTTTCTGGATTAGTGTATGTCCTAGTTTATGTTTTGTGATTCCTACATCCTATCTTTACATCTGGCTGTAAATAATGGATTGAAAATATTTTAAATGGCTAAAATAAGTACAATAATATTTAACTTAAGCATCCCTCAGACTTGATGATCCTGGCAGTATTTCTAATGCTTGAGAATTTTTGATTTTTCTGCAAGGACTACATTCTTATGCTACTGTACTGTATTCTGAATCTTTTGAGAAAGTTGCTACTATAGAAAAGATGAAAGAGAAGAAAAGACAGGCCTGAAAACCACTCTTATGGTTTTCTTTATGAAGAACAATAAAGGCGTTTTTTATTTCAAGCATAATTTACATTTGAATTGATGGAAGGCATGCTAACTATAGCTTATGAATAAATTGTGAATGCCATTATGTCATTTCACTCCTCTCCACCATCTGATAGGAAAAAGATAGCAAGCTTTTTTAAAAATCCAGATTATTTTAGATTTGTTTTCTGGTTAGCATTAATAAAAGTTCCAGGGAGATTGGTGTTGGTGAACCATACACACTATATTAATTTGTCTGGCAGAAAAATAAATGTGTTATATCAGAGCAAGAAAGGATACTTAAATACAGTTCCCTATAGGACCATCTCCTTAATTTCTACTATTATTAAGGAGGTCAGTAAAATGAGGACCCAGATTGTTGTGGGCAATATGCTGACATTTTAAACCATCCAGAGAGTGATGTAAAGCACTATGGGGTGTATATAAGTCTTAGTACTATTGCTAAGTGCTATCTATACTTTCACAGAAATATCCATACATTATGTTAATCAGTAATATGAAAGATCCAGCTGATAGAATTGCATATTTTTTATTTTTTTCCCTAAAGAAGAAATGAACTTATACTAATGTATGTTTGTTTTGCAAAATTTACTTTGTTACATCTGGTCACTACAATAAGATTGATCCACTCAGTGGCATCTTCAGATCACCTTCTTGTGATTTTGCCTTGTTTTATACAATTTCACATATTTTCAAGCCTTATATCTGTATTCTGGCATAAATAACCACACATTCACCTTGTTAATAATGCAACTAGATTTCTTACTGATTGATAAAGGAAATGTTTTAGAGTGTGATGAAAATGTCAGTTAACAGCAAAGGGTTTTCAAAGAGTCACCTTAATTTAACAAACATGCTTCTTATCAAAACAAACATAAGAATTATGGTTTTAGTGATATTGAAGAATGAACAGGAAATATTTCTAAATCATTATAAATCTAGACAAAGAAGATGATATGATATATCTGGAAGAAAGAAGAAGAGAAAAGAATAGTTTAATATACCACAACAGCTACTTACAGTAATTGTTCAGGCAAGTTAAACATGCCTTTGATTTCTTGTAAAGAACTTAAATTTAGAATCAGTAGTGCAACATCTGTTTCATATTTAATTGATCTGAATGCAGTTTGTTTTGGGTCCCTGTTTCCAACTTTCCTGAGCCTATAGTAACATTGGCCTCAAAGAAAGCGAAGACATGGTGAATAAAGAATGTTAGTGTGATATAATGTATAAAATATTGTAACTTGCTTTGTTCTTTTGGGAAATCCAATGACTTTTTGAAATATTTAATTCTTATATATTTTATGTGATTACCCTATTTGCTTTGATACTGTCTTCAGCAACATGGTGCCTCTAGTACCAGAACATCCACATCATTTCTATATACAGTTGGACACTTTGACCTTTTCGAAATAGCCAACATTTCTTTTGCAGAGTACGAAGCAATCACAAAATTGACAGTATGCATCCATAACAGAAGTTTAACCAAATTTAAGCAGAAATGATTTCCTTATACATAACACACAGCAAGGTAAATTTAAATTTTTGGAAAAAGTTTTCTATACAAGATATATGAGACCATTCAAAAATAACAGATGAAATGATTAAAACAGATACTTGCAATAATCTTCAGTGTATATTGTTCAATGTAAAGTACAAATATTTAGGTTAGTAGTTACAGAAATAAATGGAAAGACAAAAAAAACAAATATATGCATGCTTTATCAGTAGATGTTTCATCACCATCCTTCTCTTTCTTGTTCTGTGTAAAAGGAAGCACAGAACAAGAAGAACTATACTTTTAGTTATATGATGCTGTATTATTTTAATTAAAATCCTCAAAGGGGTTTAAACTGAATAGTTATCCTGATATATTGATGAAGCATGCATGAATGGCTATGGCTATGGCTATGTGGTTGGTGCAAATTCCTCCCTCCCTCCCTTCAAAAAAGAACAGCAGAAACTTGTGACTATTATATTCCCAATTAAGGTTTCATATGACTTTTGTCTAAACAGTGTTAGATACAAACAGCCAGGCACCTGTCTGGATTTATTCTTTCCATCTCTTATGTCACACCATTGCATTATAAATCTAATTTTATGTATTTTAAGACATCAGTAATATGAAATAGTGGCAGAAATTTTGCCCATAAGGAAGGAGTAATGCCTTGAAAGTACCTTTTCTGTCACCTTTTTTTTTATATAGATAGGAAAAGGCTATTCATGTCTACCCCTAGACTTACAATAGTCTTCTGAGAGGTAAGTATGGAAGATGAAACCTAATATACACCAGGATGAGGAAGTGCAGACATTAATTCACAGCTGGTATAGTGATTCATGGCAGGAGAAAAGTCCAAAGTGTACCAAGTTTTTCTAGTATTCTAGCTGTCTTATCTTTCCAAGGGGATACAACAGCTTTCAATCCTGAACTTGAACGGAATTATTTCTCAGTTATCCTAACCTCTGCTTTTAACATAAAAGCTTGCAGTTTTAAACACATAAACTTGGGCGTAAACCCTACTGAATTCAATACGACTTTCACTTATCTGTCTAGGAATGAGCTATGAAATATCTTCTCAGCAAATTATACTGTTCAAACTCAGGAACATTAAAAAAATGAAGATTTAAATAAAAACAGGAAACAAATCAAGACTTTTAACAGTTGTGATCTTAGTCTGGCTGGCTGTAAAAGAATTTAAATCTGTAGCTAGAAGAAGTAGTAATGTGTTCCAAGGACAAATTCATACTAAATTAATCCTTTTCTTCTAGGTCCCAGAAGAAATGAGTTGGGGATTTCCAAATGTCATTTTGCAGTGTTAAATTAAATTATTATAGTGATCCTGTCAATTACAGGAGACAGACCAATTGTTTTTATGTGCTTCACATTAAAGAGCATTCCGGCTTTTAAATGAATCATCCAGTTAGTTGAAAAATATCTCAATAAATGAAAAAGGTCCATTTAAAAAGCCTAGCAATAATGCATAATAAATCAGATAATAGGTGTTTTCTTTTATGTAATACTTAAGTCACCGAAAAAGTGGAAGTATTTCAGTATGAATATGTCATAATTGATTTTAATATAATGGCAACAATCCAGCACTCTTTTCTCTGCTACTTGGATGACTACTTCATATACGTGGATGGTTTGTACAGTTGGTTAAATCTTAAGAGGCTTTTCTTTCAAAGACTGAATTATGTACTCCTGTTTTTGCCTTTGACTTGAGAACTCTCAAGGATCCCAGTTACTAATGTCCTAACTTAAGCAGTGCTTTCTCAAAATGACAATGCAAAGAATAACATAATTATATCTTTGGCTTTCCAGAAAGGGAGCAATATTAACAAGGGCCTTTTTAAACACAGAATAACCTGAAAGGACAAATTCACTGCAGCTAGTAATTAAAATTATAAGCAGTAAGTATACAGATTTAAATATAGAAGTTTAAATACTGGTTGGTTTGTCAAATTCTCATTTGCTTGTTATTGTCACTTCTCCTCCCCCAGCTTTTTAACATTTGCAAATGCATGTTTTTTCTTTCAGCATTATAATCAGATTTTTCTTTCAGCATTATAATCCTCCTCTCCATGGAGGAAAAAAAAGCATTTTGGCTAGCTCCAATCTGCACTCTGATATGGAGTCTAAATCCATCGTATTGTGGATTGAATTCCCACTTAAATGGATCTGTTTAATAAAGGAGAGTTCACTTTCAGGTCCTCCTGTCTTTCAGAAACACACTAATGTATAATACATAATATTAGCAAAATAATCAAAAGTTATTTAAAGCTTTGTGTTCAGAATGGTACTAAATATAATGTTATTTAAAATGAAATGTTCCAACTGGGTGCACTTTGTCTGTTACTATATAGAAGTAAATATTGGGCAGAAAGATTTTCCACATTATTAGAAGTTATTGAATTCTAAAATAATATAAAAATTGAAATGATAAAAAATATCTTAACAACCAAAGAATAATTAGTCAACTGTGTGTGATACATACACATATACACCCACACATGCATACAACTGTATAGATGATGATGATAATAATAATAATAATAATAATAATAATAATAATAATAATAATAATAATAATAATAATAATAATAATAATAATAATAAAGTTGGAAGGGACCTTGGAGGTCATCTGGTCCAACCCCCTGCTCAGGCAGGAAACCCTATACCATTTCAGATAAATGGCCATTCAGTCTATTCTGAAAAACTTCCAGTGTTGGAGCATTCACCACTTCTGGAGGCAGGTTGTTCCACTGGTTAATTGTTCTAATTGTCAGGAAGTTTCTCCTTAGTTCTAGGTTGCTTCTCTCCTTGATTAGTTTCCATCCATTGCTTCTTGTCCTGCCTTCAGCCGCCTTGGAAAATAGCTTGACTCCCTCTTCTTTGGGGCAGCCCCTGAGATATTGGAATACTGCTATCATGTCCCCCTTTGTCCTTCTCTTCATTAAACTAGACATACCCAATTTCAGCAGCCGTTCCTTATATGTTTTAGCCTCCAGTCCCCTAATCATCTTTGTTCCTCTTCTCTGTACTCTTTCTAGAGTCTCAACATCTTTTTTACATCGCGGTGACCAAAACTGGATGCCGTATTCCAAGTGTGGCCTTACCAAGGCATTGTAAAGTGGAATTAACACTTCACGTGATCTTGATTCTATCCCTCTGTTAATGCAGCCTAGCGCTGTGTTGGCCTTTTTGGCAGCTGCAGCACACTGCTGGCTCATATTTAAGTGATTGTCCACTAGGACTCCAAGGTCCCTCTCACAGTTACTACTGTTGAGCAGGGTACCCCCTATTGAGCTCCTTTATTTATTAGGAATGTAATACGAAATGGAGAGAAAATAAAAGTTTCCTTAGTCATGGACAGATCACTGCCTGGTTAAGTGTGGTAAGATAAAGTGCCATATTTAATACTATATTACTCCCCAAAAGCTTGAAGATAATGTTTCTTTTGTTTGCATGCCAGATATAGTACATTTCTTTAGTTACAAAAGCACCTCTGGAAGGATCCTGACCACTTAGAATGGCTCCAAAATGGCACCTATGTCTTTGTGTAAAGGGTTTAAAAATTCACAAACGGAAGTTTTTCTTTTTATATACAACACAATAGAGAAGTTTTCCATTATTCAAAGGAGAACACCTGTAGATTTACCTGTTTGCTAAATTTCTGCAATTCCATTGCATTTTTTGATTTAGCATAGTTTAGGATGTTCACATTTTCCAAGTTGAAACTATGGATGAGTTTGTCATGTATTGTGAAATTAAGGAGTTTTTTATTATGCCTTTTGACTGCTACTTGGTGGTTCATGGATGTGCTACAGTGATGACATATAGTTGTAATAGTGTGTTGGTTGTTTCTGAGATGTTTTTGATATATTATTGTGTTATTGTTTTCATAATTTATATTAGTTGTGCTGTAATGGTTCAGTGATCAGGCACTTGGGTTGGCTTGGGCAATGGGTTGAAAGATAACAAAACTCAACCTTTTTCTTGAAAAATGTATGGGCAGTCTGTTTAGGTAGACTGCAGAACATTTTTACTTATCTGAATAATGTTCTTACATAGCTGTTCTTGTGGGAGGTTGGGTTGCTGCTTTGGTAATGGAGCACTTAGTGTGAGTTGTTTAGAATGAGGATCCAGGGAGGACAGTGTGTTGTTTTCTTCTTTCTTTGTGACATGTATTGCTTTGAAGATGTTATTCATTGTTTCATTTGTCTTCTCTAGGTGTTCCTTTTTATTATGACAAAAATGTTGTCTACATACCAGATTGTATGTGTGGAAATGCTATAGTTTTCAGATGCTACGACTCCTGAGATTGGTGATCCAATGGGTGATGATTTCTTGGTGTTTCTTGGTTGTCTATCAAAACAGTGAGGCAGAACCTGATGAGGTCCATATTTCTCGGTATTTTAATGTATTTAGTGTATTTGTCTATGTTGGCTGTGTTACATAGTACTGCTGCTATGGATTCTTTTGTTAGTTCTAGATCTATGGATATAAAAGTGCTGTGACATTGATTGAGACCATAATAGCATCTTCTTCTATTTTTAGATGTTTGATTTTTCTGGATGCACTGTAATTGGGAGTTGATAGAATATTCACACTCTTCTGTGAGATGTCCAAGCTTTTTTTGGAAATCCTTTGTCTATATTGTATATTAGGGTCGCTGGTAATATGACGAAGAAATATGTCAGGCTTGAGATTGTATTGTTTTGTTTTAAAGCTTTTGGGAGACTGCATTTCCAAATTGTCTTACTTCCAATATACAATTGAAAAAGTTGCAACATATACAGTCGAAACATTATAGGACATTATGTCCTATAAGTTTTAGCAGCCTGAGATATCTCCAATTGTTACTTCTTTAAGAAATGCTGCGCATGAATGGAAACCAACTATTCAATTATGTGCAGGATCAAAAGATGAAATGAAGGTTAGCATCAAATATATATTTGATCTGTGGAAGGAAGAATTGAAATATCCAATTCTGGAAAATCATTGGGACCAGGTATTATAAAATGTGCAGGATTTTAAAATGAAATCTTCAGAAGATATTATTTTGGGTCTATTAGATTCCTCAAAGGATATTTAAAAATGAAACTAGCTTCACTTTCTTATGCTGGTAATATAAGACCAAACTCACATGCTTTGATTTTGTTCTGTTGTAGCTTTTTTAAAAATTCAGATGAATACATATGTTAATATAATTTGTGGAAGAAACATTAGATTTTAGGATCAGTGTGATGTTGAATCATATTTGTAAAATATGGAAATCTTCATGTGCTAAAAATGAAACGTTACCATAGAATGTTACCATATGGTCTAGACCAGGGCTTTTCAACCTTTTCACCCATTGTACCACTTTTAGGATATGGCAACATCCAAGTACCACCAGTCGCCTAGCAAGGTGTCTAAAACTTGATGACCAAAAAAAAAAAAAGGAAAAAAGTGATGAAGTACAGGTAGCCCTCAACTTACAACAGTTCGCTTAGTGACTATTCGAAGTTACAATGGCACTGAAAAAAGTGCCCCCCAAGCCACAGCCGAGCAAGACACCTGCCTGCCCACCTGGCGGTCCTCTTCCTCCTGTCCGAGGTTTCCATTGCTGTGAGCATTTCTGTTGAGGATTGGCAGTGGGGGTGGGGTGTGTGTGTGTGGTTTTTATTTCCCCCCCCCCCGTCTGCTGGGTGGTTGCAGCAGGTTTTGGTCACTTCACATGACCCTGGGACACTGTGACCGTCATAAATATGAATCAGTTGCCACCATCTGAATGTAAATCACAAGACCCTGGAGATAAGGCAACATTCCAGCTGATTGGGGCTTCTTCAGGGCTCAGCAGAAGTGCCAGGATCAGCGCCCAGCTCCAGCTGGAGCCTGACACTGATCCTGGCACTTCTGCTGAGCCCTGACAGTCCCAAAGAAGCACCGATCAGCTGGAAAGCGGCACTGATCCTGGTGCTTCCGCTGAGCCCTGACAGCCCTGCAGCTCCAGCCGTCTCTCGCTCAGGCTTGTGCGGTGCTGCCACCGGTTCAGCTCATTCCCCTCCCCTGCTACCACTTTTCTAGGATGGTTGCGTACCACCTTCCAGGTGCCAATGTACCACAGGTGGTACCCGTACCACTGGTTGAAAAGCCCTGGTCTAGACTTAGTATTAAAGGTTATTAAGTTAATGATTTATTTAGGCATTTATACCGAATATCTTTTGTTAACTGGATTGTTTGGAAAGCATATTTCGTTCATTTAATCACTATATTTAGGATTTTTTTTTTACTGTATAAGGTTCTTTTGTATTTCATAATTTTAGTAAATTTACTTCTGCCTCTGGGATCAAAAAAGTTGAACTAGCTCTCTAAATAACAGCCTCAGTGCGAAAGGCAACCAATAGTTGAATTAAAAGTATAGAGTTAGAAATGTATTAATCCTTTCTTTATACTTGGAGTCATGCAATGTTTAACCAGCACCGTACAGCCCTAGATAGAAACAAAGAAACGTTCCTAATTCGCCCACTCGGTTTCTCACTAGTGACCCGGAATCCTCTGCCTTGCTGCTTAATGGAATCTCAGTCCCCCCCACCCCCGCCTTAGATCTCAACCAACTTTCGGCCAATCAGAGCGGAGCTTTACCCGAACTGTGGCAGAAGAACGGCGCCGCCCTTATTTTCCAGGAGGCGGGGGCAGCTGGAGCCGGGGGGGGGGTATTCTAGCAGCTAGAGCTCCTTCATGGGTTCTCCTCTATCCCCCTTTCCTTTGCCACTGCAATGCCTCTCGATTAGCCCACAGAGGGAGGTGGTTACACTCCCTTCTTCTGTTCAGGTAGGGCAGAATGCTGGGCATGTACGTGCCGGACAGGTTCGCCCTGAAGTCATCTAAAATTCAAGACGGGATGGGGCTCTTTACGGCCCGGAGAGTGAAAAAGGTGGGTGATCTTTGTTATTGCCCCATTAAGGCGAGGGATAGCCAGAGGAGGTAAGGCGCAAGCGAGGCTAGCGAGGTGGGGAACGGGCAACCTTTAGTTTTTAAAATCTTTTTCAAGCGCCCCACCCCCGCCCAGCCCCGGTTAGTTCCCTGTATTCTGGGAATGCCTGCCACGTATTACAGACTGCTTCCCTGCTTCTGCTTGCAGCTTTAAATTCTTATAGTCCCAACCCCTTCGCCTTTTCTCATTTCTCATCCCACTTCCGTCTGCCTCTCGTCAGTACGTGCTGATGTTTCGCATTCTGAAACTGAAACAGAACTGTTCCCTGTCCTCTTTTGGTTCCTACTTTTTTTTTTTTAAAGGAATATTTTTGATGGACCAAAAGTTAAGAGGGAGAAGCAAGATAGCAGAATATAGCAACAGAGTAATTCTATAACTTTGGAGCAATTTCCAGGGAGTTTAGATTTAGCCTGGAGCAGGAATGTTCCGAAAAAATTTCAAAGATGAATTGGGACCTTCAGTTGTTCATTTTCATTGCAAAGTGATCCTTGTTCTATGTACTCGGAACCAATGGAAATTTGGAGTCAAATGAACTTCATAGAAAATATTCAGACTTTTGCTTTCTGATTCCTGTTTCCCTTACTGCACTATCTTGCATTCCTTGATCAAACTAATTTTTAATTCACAATTCTTGTTTCTTAAAATCAAGCTATTCATACACTTGCATATATGAAGAACAATAGATGCCAGTTTAAGATAAAACTACTGTTTCTGCATCTCCTGACTCCCTCCTCCTTTTTACAAAAGTCCGATTAGGTTAGGACCCTTAGGTTAATCTAATTAGGCAGCTTATTCGGAATAATACAGGATTCTATATATTGATGGCACCAGTAGCTAGCTATATTGGCGGTTCTGGCAGTCAAGAAGCTTTGGCATTTTATTTCCAGAATTCCTAGATGACATAGCTTTCAGGTGGGAATTTTGGAAGTTACATTTGGTATATTTGGAAGCTGTGAATCTGTGGAAGATTGTCATATGCCAAGACCAGAGTCAGCTGGGGGCAATCAATCACGATCCAGTATGAGCCTGGGCTATTCACTTTATCATTAAAGTCATGCAGTAATTGTTAAAAAGTCCTTGCCAACTGAGATGTACAATATTGACACAGAGGCTTTAGTAATTCTGCTTCTCTAGGCTTCTGTTACATCCCAGCTTGGGATGTAAGCCTGATTGGGCAAACAAAAATTTAACAAATTCATCAAACCTGAAACACAGCATCAGATACTATGCAACGTATCTCTTAATATTAGCTCAAATGGAAGTTTTGTGGAGGGTGAAATCATTTGCTATGGATTTTTAGATCCTTCTTTCCTTGCATTGTGTTTCTGATATTATTACTTATTATGCTTATTTGCACAGTCAAATTGATGGCATTTTTGTCTGCCTGTCAAATCCTATCCAAGGACCTGGGATAGGCAAATGTGGATATTTGATGTTGTCACAGATATTGTCGCAGGATGTAAGCTGTTCAAAGTAAAGCGGATCCAATGGTCTCATTGCAATTGACTAATAGTGAATTTGTCATTACTGATGGTGTTCAAGTGGTGCTCTAGTTGTTTGCACCCAAGGTGCCTAATGCTATTGGTACTACCTTTGCTTTGTTTTTTTCACAGTCATTCTGTTTCTATTTGTAAGTCTTTGTATTTTGTTACCTTCTTCAGTTCTTTCTCTTCTATCCTGCTGCCTCCAAGGCCTGCCACATCCACTATCTTTCTTTCTTATCAATAGTTTTACATTTGGAGTATTATGTGGCAGGTGCTTTGTTTGAATTTTAAAGTTGCGGAGCAGTTTAGCTCACGGTGTCAAAATTGATCGCATCACGTGATGTATTGTGAAGTATTATGACATTTTTTGCCTTTGTGGAACTAGGGGGGGCATGGCCTGCATGTGACGCATCCAGCCCATGGGCTGTCAGTTTGACACCCCTGCTTTAGCTTCTTCATTTTCCATTGCTTTCTTTATTTTATTGTCCCACCCCTTGCTTCCAGTCAAATAATATTTTTTGCAGATCTTCCAATGCACCATTGTTGTTACTTTGTCATGACATTGTTTGTAGTCAGTTTGTGCAATGTTTCTCTGCAGTGTTGGTTTGTTGCACAGTTAACTAGATGTTTAGACTAGATTCAGAATTTCTCTCCACCACGTATTAAGTCCTTTCCAAGAACTTGGGATTGTTGGATTTTTATCCTGTCTGGTATACATACATAATACTCCTTCCTCCTCCTATTTTTGCCCCCACAACAACTCTGTGAGGTGGGCTGAGAGAGAGTGACTGGCCCAAAGTCACCCAGGCAGCTTTCATATCTAAGGTATGACTAGGTCTCCCAATCTTCTGGTTTCTAGTCTGGTACCTTAACCAT
This sequence comes from Protobothrops mucrosquamatus, assembly GCF_001527695.2. Classification (NCBI taxonomy): domain Eukaryota; kingdom Metazoa; phylum Chordata; class Lepidosauria; order Squamata; family Viperidae; genus Protobothrops; species Protobothrops mucrosquamatus. Next base: position 21,239 of record NW_015387034.1, read on the forward strand.
TATATTAAAGTGACTTTATGAATTATATGAATTCACCCTTACTTCTATAGCTGATAATTGAGCAGCAGAAAATGGACATACAAATATTTTTGTTCTTTCTGCTTGTATTGTAAATTTTAACATATAGTTTGATTTCAGCAATTAACAGTACCTTTTCATGAGCAAAAGATGCCAATTTTGTTACTGTTGCTAGGGTGAAAAGTTTGGACCATTTGCAGGAGAAAAGCGAATGCCACAGGAACTGGATGAAAACACAGACTGCAGGCTAATGTGGGAGGTAAAAATTCTAGCACTTTGTCTAAGAAATGTTCTTAAGAATTATTTATTAAAAACTAGAGCAGCCGTTGTTTTGGGGCAATTATGAGGCATGGAATTTCTGCTGCTTTATTTTTTTTTCTAATATTGTGTTGATTGAGTACATATTACACCAGTACACCAGTAAGGACAGATGGTTATACATAAACTTGACATTTTAATACAAGCTGTAACTTAAACCATATTTATGCTATAATTAAACCATGGCTTAGCATGACTTATTTATCCATTTAATGTTTATAGTGCTTAAAACATATTTTATGATGTAGAAGAAGGACGTAGAGTTGTGGTAGATGTTTAGTTCTCAAATGTCTATGCTGAAGAGATAGCTGAGCAACTATAAAGATACTACTGTAGTCACTAACAACTTGTAAATATAATACAATTTATGTGCTTGTCTAGTATTCATTCATTCATTTATTCATTGAAAGAGATGAACATCCATAAAAATATAGTGCTATGATAATTAAGCGTAAGGAGGTGCTTACACAAATAGTTATTTTAAGATTAAGGCTGTGATTTGCTAAAGTGCTTGAGAAATTCTCAGAAAGTCATAGCAAATAAGTTCCATCCACATGTTCCAGTGTTAATCATAGTGTTAAACCTTCATCAATACTTTTTAAACATAATTTTACCTAAAATAATGAAAAGAAGTAGAATTAAATGTCATCAAGATATAATTGACACATCTTCCCAATTTCCTATATAAATGCAGTCGTCAGTTCCATAAAGAATAAAGGCAAGGCTTGGCATACTACAACATACCAATCATTGGAAAGAATAAATGCCCATAGCATTGTATTCTTGAACTACTACTACTACTACTACTACTACTACTACTACTACTACTAATAATAATAATAATAATAATAATAATAATAATAATAGTAAAGTTGGAAGGTATCTTGGAGGTCATCTAGTCCAACCCCCTGCTCAGGCAGGAAACCCTATACCATTTCGGACAAATGGCTGTCCAGTCTCTTCTTAAAAACTTCCAGTGTTGGTAGAAATAGATTCAGAGAAAACGTAGCCCTGTTGAGAACTAAGAAAGGAATACAACAAACCTATTAAAAAATTTGTATTAGGTTGTAAAGGAGAGATGAGATTATAGAAAGATAGAACAATTTACCAAACAACCTTGTGTATTAAACATAAAGGAATAAAGGGGAAGTGGCTTTTTTGGGGGGGGGTTGTTGCCAAATTATTTGTTGTCTGTAATAAATAGACTTGAACCAGCTAGCAGTAGCTACTGTACTGTAAAAAAATTGCTTGCATTAACTTAATATTGACAGCATTAATTTCTCACTGTTCTGACAACCAGAATTAAATTGCGTTGTAAAACTGGGTCAGACAGATAAACTCAATAGAAATGATTTTAAAACAGAAATATATTTATTCAGAGGAAATACTTGCATTTGTGTTGGTTGCTTCTGGACAATACATCTCTGTTCATTCCCATAGGTGAGAAATTAATGCTTCCTCCATACCACTTCTACATCGTGAATTGGGGTCATCGGAGACATGCTGGTGACCCCAATGCTTTCTGAGACAAAAGCATTCCAAACTGGCTTGTGTCCAGGAAATCCTGTGATGAGCTCAGTAACTCCTCCCACATACCTGATAACATGAGATAGCTGACTAGCTAAACTACATTTCCCATAAGCCATCTCTTAAGGAGACAGCACTTAACCCAATAAATGCCAACCTTCTAACATACAGAACTACATGGTCCAGAACATACATTAAATATGTTTCAACATATTTTAAGTCACATATTTCAGCTACTAACTGCTTTCTTTCTTATTATATGTGGTCATATATTATGAATCAGTATGAACATTTGTTGAATGTTGAAAACAGATTACCAAAATTTATAATATCTAAGTAGCTGACAAGTAACAATTTGGTATCTTTGTCATTGGCTGTAATTTATTTATTAAAAAAAGAATAATTGAAAAGTTTCATATACTGTCCAGGGGTACGATGGCACAGTGGTTAAAGACACTGAGCTTGTCAGCTGGAAAGTTGTCAGCCTGGGTCCCTCGTGCGATGCCGTTCCTTGCCCCAGCTCCTGCCCACCTTGCAGTTAGAAAGCATGCAAGATAAATAGGAACCACTGGTGGAAAGGTAAGAACTTTCTGTGTGCCTTGGCATATAGTCCTGCTGGCCACATGACCACAGAAATATCTTTGGACAACGCTGGCTCTGCTGGTTAAGAAACAGAGATGAGCACCATCCCTAGAGGCAGACAGAGGAAGCCTTTACTTTTATATTCTTCCTTCTATATAATGAATAGTATGGGACTGTTGTAATTCTGAAATTCTAGATACTTTCTGTTTTCATTTGCATAGATTGCTTTAGAGGATACACGAAATACATCTTGAAAACTTCAGCTCTCATTTTTGAACAACTTGAAATACCCCAGTGTTTTATTAGTAATATCTCAAAAGCTAGAAAAGAATAATGCAGTCTTCCAGCACTCAGAGGACGTGGTGTATTCCAGCATCATTAGATCCTTGTTGAAATAAACACAATCAAGCGCATAAGCTAATAAGAATTGTGTTAATTAATCATTTTGATTAATACTCTCATAAGTATAGTGCTCCTCATATTTCACTGCTCTTTGTTATTTACTTTTATTTTGCTAAAAACCATGGGGTGTCTTGAGAACTAAAGCTTAATATTTTTTACATGCTATAAATTGTTTATGGTCTGATAAGGATTCAACAAACCATAAAGTCGGGTTTTATAAGACTTTGGGCGCAATATCTTAACTTTTCTTTTCCCTGACCTAGTTTTGGGATCGTGCAGAGATTGCTGCATGCCAGCTTTTTGAATGCTTGAATTTAAGCAGCTTATATTTAAATATTTATTTATTTATTTATTTATTAAATTTATATACCGCCCTATCTCCCTTGCGGGACTCAGGGCGGTGAACAGGCGATACTAAAAACCACGATAATAAATAAATAGTTTGTTTTAAAATCGAATTAAATAACAGGCCTGTTCTAAAAACACACCCGTAAAAAAACCCCCCACTGAAACATAATCAAACTACGCCAGGCCGGCCGCACG
>NW_015387034.1:24796-26097 GCF_001527695.2 Protobothrops mucrosquamatus
GGTAGGAGGCGGTCTTGCAAATACCTAGGTCCATTGCCATGGAGCAAATATGATGATCTGAATAGAAAAGTTGTAAGATATTATAAGTTATGTTGTGAGTTCCAAGTTTATTGCTAGGAGTATGTAGAGTAGAAAGCAGCTGCCCAGTTTATATAGATCAGTGGTTCTCAACCTTTTTAATGCCGCGACCCCAACCGGTTGTAAGTCGAGGACTAAACCGGTTGTAAGTCGAGGACTAAACCGGTCGTAAGTCGAGGACTAAACCGGTCGTAAGTCGAGGACTACCCAACCGGTCGTAAGTCGAGGACTTTCCCTGCCCGGGAGCGCCGCGCATGCGTGGTTCCGTCCCCTGCGCCGGCCGAGGTGTAGCTGGCAAGCGGCAGAGACGGAGCAGGCCGACCACCAGCTGGCCCAGCCCAAGGGAGATAAGGCACCCGCCAGGAAAGGGAAAAAAATGGTGGGCAAAAAAAATGGCGGACAGCCTTGCTTGGCGACCCCCGTGAAATGGCCGATCGACCCCAATGGGGTCCCGACCCACAGGTTGAGAACCACTGATATAGATAGTCTCTCCAGAAAGTATAAAGACAAATTCTGTTTACCAAGTTGGCATTAATTTAGCCACATTGAAAACATGTTTCTATATTTTATTAGATATATGCAAATACAGAAATAAAAATATAGGTTATTGAAATCATACCTTGCTAGGTAAGCATTTAGGTACCATATTTTCCGACGTATAAGACGACTGGGCGTATAAGACGACCCCCAACTTTTCCAGTTAAAATATAGAGTTTGAGCAAGAGAGGGGGGGGGAGAGAAAGCTTGATGAGTAATATGCCAAACCACATGTGTAAAGGAATAAAATAGAATACCCGTATTTTCCGGCGTATAAGACGACTGGGCGTATAAGACAACCCCTGACTTTTGAGAAGATTTTCAGGGTTTAGAAAGTTGTCTTATACGCCGGAAAATACGGTAAATAAACTTAAACTTAACTTTTTCAAAGTAGATTTGAATAGCATGTCTGATACTAGGGATATGTTGATCTACAGTACAGATGCTCTAAAGACTGATCATCATACTAGTTCTGTCACTGCGATGAAGAAATAGTATTATCATTATATAGATGCAACAGTTTTTAATGATTTTACCATATTCATTTGAAAAGAAAGATTACTTCTGCATGACTTCAGTACGGAGAACTTGTTTATTTGTTTAAGAAATTTATATTGCTGTCCATCTCGCTCATGGTGAGTGACTTACAAAGTAAGATCCCAAATACAAAATCCACTATCTTCCTA